>NC_067473.1:125193258-125325758 GCF_947179515.1 Apodemus sylvaticus | reverse complement strand
CACACACACACCACAAACCACACACACACTCACACACCACACACACATACACACACAAATACACACACACATACACACACACCACAAACCACACACACACTCACACACCACACACACATACACACACACACACACTCACATCACATGCACATGCGAGTGTGCATGCACTTAAGCACAATAAATAAATAAAAATACATGAATAAACAAATAAATTAATAAATAAATGAAATGTAACATCTAGGAAATGGGTATGTTGGCATAAGGAGCTGGAGGCAAGAGGATCAGGAATTCAAGGACTTCCTTAGCTACCAATGGAGTTTGACACCAGCTTGAGCTACATGAGACTTTGTCTCTGAATAAGTAAGTAAGCAAATAAATGAATAAACAAATGAAACATTTTTTTTTAAAAAAAGAACCTACCTTTCATTCCAACACAATCTAGAAACTAGCCACTTGTCATTCTAAATACCATTTTGTTTTAGCACTAATCTTCTTCTCAGTCTGCTTCCCCTCAGTGCAGTGGCCGTAATTATTATGAAACCGGAAATTACTTTTCATCTGGTTACCACAAAGGACCAGTCAGTGAGCTTGCTGCTTGGACCAGACCCTCCATCACTGAAGCAGCGCAGAAGCTCATTAAGCAATTTATCACAGTCTTTATTAAACCTCAGAGAGGCTTTAATTTTTGCTTGTGACTCAGAAAAAAATTTCCCAGAATTACTGAATGTCTGAATAATGAAAGTCAGATAGGGCCTTTCAATTCCAGTGATTACACGAACTACAAGAAACCATGGAATTCTAGAAATGATCTGGCCTGGATAACATAGCTATGGACCAGGCCTCACAATTTTAAATTCCTTCTAATTTAGAATGCCACCGTGGTGGGAGAAGAATGGGAATTTTATCAGAGTAATGCTACACACTGGCAGTCCCGTCACTCAAGAGGCAGAAGCTGGGGGAATTTGAGTTTCAGTATTTTCTGGACCACATAGAGTAACCCTGTCTCAAAATAAAATAAAATACGCCAGGCAGTGGTGGTGCAAACCTTTAATCCCAGCACTTGGGAGGCAGAGGCAGAGGCAGGTAGATTTCTGAGTTGGAAGCCAGCCTGGTCTACAGAGTGAGTTCCAGGACAGCCAGTGCTAGCGCTACACATAGAAACCCTATCTCGAAAAACCAAAAATAATAAATTAGTAAGTAAATAAATAAATAAATAAATAAAACAAAATTAAAAGGTATTTCCTGTGTAGCATATAATTATAATCCAAAATATGCTGAGTTTTTATTTTAGAGGGCTGGTTTTGTTTGGTTGGGTGGTTGGTTTGTTTTTTTCTTTTTAGTTGTTCTGTTTGTTTGTTTGTTTGTTTGTTTCAAAGCAGGTTTTCTCTTTTTAGGCTTGAATGTCCTGGAACTTGCTTTATAGGCCAGGCTGGTCTCAAACTCAGAGATCCACCTGCCTCTGCCTCCCAAGTGCTAGGACAAAAGGTATGCACCACGACCAGCAAGAGTGTTTAGCAAGATGCCAGCTAATTGAGTTGGATCTGATAAAGTTATAGAAGGGTCCAAATTTATTTTCTCTACTGCTATCTTTAAACCTTTATTGCTGTATTTTCATTTCTTTTCCCAAGTTAATGTCTAGAGCAGATTCTATCCATGGCTTATTTGGGAACAATTGCTTATTTATAATCCCATCTTCAGATATTAAGATGGCAACTCAGTTCTAATTCATGGTATGAACAGGAAGAAACTGTTTCTCTCCTTGCTCTGCTTCCTGCTTACTCTCTGCCACCTCTGGACAGCCTGGGGTCCAGTGGGAGAAAGGAGAAATACTTACACACAGAGATGCTACTTAAAAAATGAAAAAGGACTTAGTGGATTGGTGATACAAAATTTCTGACATTGCCTCCTTCCTTTTGGGGTCAATCCCATGAGTTCTTTTAAGAGTTAAAATTTCCACTTCAGTCCCACAATAGGAACCTTCACTGTTCTATTGCTGTGAAGAGACTCCATGACCAAAGCATTTTCTTACATAAGAAAATGTTTAACAGGGGGCTTGCTTACTTTTAGAGGGTGTTTTAGAGGGTGAGCCCATGGCTATCACATCACAAAGCAGACAAACATGGCACTGGAACAGTAGCTGAAAGCTTAACATCCTGATTCTCAGGGAGCAGACAGAGAAAAAGACAATGGGCCCAGTGTGGGCTTTTTAACTTCAAAGCTTACTCCCAATGACACATCTCCAACAAGGCCACACCTCCTTATCCTTCTCAAACAGTTTATCAACTGGGAGCTGAGGATGCAAATCTATGAACCCATGGGGGCATCTCATTCAAACCACCACAGTAGCCAAAAGATGGTCTCAGTGTCTGATCTTAACTGCCCCGAGATCCTAAGTGCTAGGCCTCGACCACCACACACAGCTCCTGCATTGCTGAGGGTCACACCCAGGGCTTCCTGCATACGTGGCAAGCTTTACCATTGCGCTTTATCCCCAGCCAACTGATGCTAATCTATGCATTTTCAATCCTTAGAACTATATGCGTACTTTACAAAAATGTTTCTAGAATACATTTCTAAAAGCTAATGCTGTCACTAGTAGCATAATGATTGGGTACATGGCATTGAATGTTTCTCTGAATTCACCTAATTATAGCAATTGGGCACTGAGGCACTGCTTGAAAAGTTAGCATTTTAAGCTTGTTATGAATTTATGATTAAGCACTCTTGGAATTCTCCTAGGTGGTATTTTCATTTTTTTTTTCTCCACAGAAGAGAAGTGTATCATACAGAACATTAATTTCATGACTTTGAGTCCTGGAATTATTCACTGTAGGACTGAGGCACATCTCGAGAATGCAGTCCATGACAGCATATCCTGCATGGTAGTTCTGATTCTACCTCTATAGTTATTAGGCTAGTTGGCATTCATGACCTCATCAAAGTCAATTCAACCTAACAATGCTTCTTGAGAAAAAAATAAGACCCAAGCACTTGGCAAGAAGGCTGAAATTATATACTTGTAATGTGGTGAGTTGTTACTTGCACCAAAAACAAAGCAAAACAAAAAACACTTAGCACTCACAGATTCAAGTGTAGTAAAAATAACCCTGAGATCTCATTACTGTGTTTTATGTGGTCCTGGCTAAAGGGACTCTCTTAGTAAATGTTCTATTACTGTGAAGAAACACAATGACCAAGGAAACTTTTATAAAAGAAAGTGTTGAATTGGGGGCTTAGAGACAATACTGTGACTGGTTTTTTTTGTTTGTTTGTTTTGTTTTTTTTGGGTTTTTTTGTTTTTTTATCTCCACCTGTCTCATGACTGGGTTCTGAATTGCCCACCCAAGTAACTGAACACAGTTCAGAGATCAATCAAGAGCCATATACTGGCTGCTCAGACTCATGCCTTACAAATTGATGAATGCCTGTAATACAGGTCTTTGAAACATACCTTTGATTTTTCTAACAATCTAGTCTCTTTAGACTTTTCCTGATGTGCAGCTCCAGGCATCCCCCAGAGAAGGGTTTATAGTCAGCTCTTAACTGTGATCTCCCCCTATAAAATCAAAATCAATAAGTGGATCACATATTTCCAATATACAAAGGCACAGAATATATATTACCATCCAAAATGGAGGAAAGAGAGCAGCCCAAGGAAATACTGGACAAAAGCAAGAACAAAAATCAGCAGGACAAACTCCAAATTATGTATCGCCATGTCTGATGTCAAAGCATTCTTCAGATCTCCAACACCTTTCAGTTTTCTTGAAAGCAACAGACTTCTCTCTTTCTGGAGATGGTTCCATACTCTGTTAGCAACTCTCTTTGGCAAGTATTCCATGACTCTGGCATCTTCAACATGTTGGGGTCTCTAATACAATCTAGGATTTACCTTCACAGCTTCAGACAAGTGGCCTTTCTGGGCTTCCATGCAGGGACATTCCTGACATGCACCTGACCTCAGTGGCTTTCCTCAGGTCTAGGAGACTCTACAACCTCTTACTTGTATCTTTAGCTCTAAAGCCAGAACCATGTGACCAAAGCTGCCACATTCTGCTCCTTGATGGGGCTGGAACTTGGCCCCCATGTTCAACTACCCCATAATCAGCTTTCTGTTGCTGGTGGTTTCATTTACTTCTTTAGCTTTTTTAAAATTCCTTTTCACAAGTTGGAAGCTTAGCTTGGTGAGGTCTTGCCCTGAGGTCACCACTCTCTTTATTCCATTTAGCACCAGGCTATTCTTTAAACATTTTATCTCCTTAAGCGCAAAGCTCCAGTATGCCTCCTGGCACTTCTTTTATCTTCAAACTGTACATTTTATATGTCTCTTTGTTCTCTGTGCTCCTTTCCCATATGTTTCTGCATAAGACCACACCGCAGAATCAATTCTAGGCTGTCTTGAAATCTCTTGTGCCAATATCATCTATCCCCAAAACTCTTCAATTTAATCTCAAGCAGATTTTTAGAATAAGAACCAAAAAGCAACCACATTCTTTGCCAAATATCACAAGAATGGACTCTAGATGACTTCATATCCTTCCCCTCTGCAACCCTTGAGCTGGCATTGATAGTCCACATTGCCCTCAGCACCACTGTCTTTCATTATCTAAGATGAGTCAGTAAGCCCTGCTTAAAGCATTTGACCACTTTTCTAGTTCAAAGTCCCAAAATCTTCCATAATTCTCCAAACAATAACATGGTCAGACCTATCACAGAAATACCCCAGTCTCTGGTGCCATCTTCTGTTTTAGTCACTGTTCTACTTCTGTAAAGAGACATCTCAACCAAGGCAACTTTTATAAAAGAAAGCATTCAGCTGGGGGTTTGCTTACAGTTTCAGAGCTTAGGATGTTACTGTTATGGTGTGTGGGGGGACATGGTGGCACACATGGAAATGGGGCACTAGCTAAGCACTTTATATCCTGATTCATACGAAGCAGGCAGAGGTAGATTGGCTGAGCCTAGTATAGACTTTTGAAACCTCAAAGCCCACTCCCAGTGTCACACTTGGCCACACATCCAAGGCCACACATCCTAATCCTTCTAATCATTTCAAAGATTTCCACTCCCTGATGACTAAACATTTAGGGACCATTCCTATTTAAGCAACCAACCACAGGGGCTTTACATGATAAGCTGGTGTCAGTGTTTATTTTTTATTTTTTGGAGCCTTTGTTTAAGTATCCTTACACTTAGATTGCATTCTTGAGCTACATAAGTCTCCAGCATTCTGCTCAAATTGACTGAGACTAACATCAACCACTGGGGAGCAGAACAGTCCCTCAGATAATGATTCAAGAATTAGAGAAGTCCCTGATTATTCCAACTAGATCCCTCCATAAGAAAACCTATTTTTCAGCTATAATAAATTGAACAGCTGAAAAGGTACATGAAAATGACAACCTCTAAGAGATTATGTGTTCTATAAGCTCAAGGGGCAATTAAACAGTCTTTCTGCCTGGGATGATATTGTCAAGAGTAAAACAAAAACCTACCAAAGAAGGTACAATCAACATCAGTAACAATTTTCATGTATATAATAAAAGAAAACCCAACACAATTAGTTAACAAGATATTGGATACAGTACATTCCTATGGAAAAATACTCACATAGATGTCATTATGGAAAAGAATTATGGTAAGTTCTGTGAAAGAAGTTTTCAGAGTAGAATATATATATATATATGTATATATACATATATATATAATTTATAAGGATAATAGCCATAATATAATATAAATACAAATTCTAATTTTTTGGGAGATTTTGCTACATTATTATGACTTTCTACATCTCTGTTTTTTTCTTGCTGTGTTATTCCTGCTATGAAAATTTTAAACCCCAAAAACTTCAACATCTAAACCTTTTAAAGATCTACATAGTACCCCAAGTTAAAAATTTTCTGATATAGTCTCTTATTTAGTTTTTTATTGCTATGTTAAACACCATAATATAAAAAAAAACAAACAACTTAGAGAAGAACAGATCCCTTTGACTCATAGTCCGCCATCCGGGGAAGCCATGGCATGAACTTAAAGCTAGAAACTAGAGGAAGGAACTGAAGCAGAAGCCATAGAGAAATGTTGCTTACCTGCTTGGTCCTCATGGCTTGCTTAGCCTGCTTCTTTATACAACCAAGAGTCACCTGCCCAGGGATGAAAACCTTAGTCCTACCCCTAAGCCTTGCCTGTGGGCTGGACCTTCCCACATCCATCATTAATCAATAAATGTCCAACAGACGTGCCTAAAAGTAATTTGATGAAGATATTTTTTTCAATTGAGCTTCATCTTTTCAGATAATTCTAGCTTGTGTCAGGTTAAAAAAATCAACCAGGATATCTCGTTTCATGTAACAGATTATAGTCAAAATGATGGCACAATAAATGTAAGGAATTACCTTTAGGATACATGCAAAAGCTTGTCATGAAGTATAAATGAATTTCATTTTAGATCTTTATCCCATCACTAAAATAGCTTATTATGTAAATATTCAACCCATCCCCCAACTCAAAATCTGAAGTATGTGGAACTTCTTGTTTCAAACATTTCAGTTAAGGGATAATCAATCTGTATCTATACTCTAAAAAGAAAAAGATCATGAAAAAAAAAAGCCTACTATGTGTGAGGACCTTGGCTTAGTCCCTAGAAATACCACACACACACACACACACACACACACACACACACATAATAATGATGATATCATAAAGTTAAGACCATTAAGACCATAATTTTTCCCTTGTAGATCTTTTGTGATAACTACCTGTGGTAGTTTAAACATCCTTGGCCCAGGAAGTGGCACTATTAGGAGGTGTAAACTTGTTGGAGTAGGTGTGGCCTAGTTGGAGGAAGTGTGTCACTGTGAGGATGGGCAATGAAATCATCCTCCTAGCTGCCTGGAAAACAGTCTTCTGGCTGCCTTCAGATCAAGATGTAGAACTCTCAGCTCCTTTTCCAGCACCATGTCTACCTGCATACTGCCACACTTCCTGCCATGATGAAAATGGACTGAACCTCTGAAAGTGTAAGCCAGTCCCAATTAAATGCCATCCCTTATAAGAGTTGCTTTGGTCATGGTGTCTCTAGACAGCAATGAAACACTAAGACACTACCCAACAGAAATCTATCGTGAGCTACAGATAGACACCCTATATTATCCAATATTTCAAACCTGTTATATAGACTTATATGCCCAAGTAATCATTTTTAACATATAAACAATATAATTTCATGAGATAGTGCATTTTTTTTAAGTCTGAAGTTCTTCATGACAGAAAAGTAACTATTATTCACCTGATGTAATTGTCCTCTTGGAGGCTACTTCAGTATAAGCTCACCCTTTCTAGTTCTTTCTGAACTGTGGCTGGTTGTTTCAACTCAGCAATTCTTGTTCAAGCTCTTCTCCAAACTGACTGATTCAGTCTGACCTGTCTCAGCTTCTCAATGAATTGATCTCAAACTAACTCTGGCAATCTGTTCTAATCTTCTGGATCCTTTTTATTCTCTAGTTTCAACTGCCTCTACTCCTCAGTACTGTACTGACTCCCAACTGAGTCTCTTCCTACACTACTCTTAAATAGCCTCCTACCTTTCCTATCTGTTCCCATCAGAGTTGGATGTATCCTATCTCTGACTCATCCTGTCAAATCATTCACTGATTCATCATGTTTGGGATTGTTGTTTGGGATTAAAGGTGTGTACTTAAGGTGTGTCTATATTCCAGACAGAAGGATTAAAGGTATGTGGCACATCTGTATTTCAGATGGATCAAACAGACCTAGAAGGTCTTTGGATGTGATCAGAGTAGCCATGTTGCTGGATTAAAATCCCTCTACACCATATATAGCCATAGGGATAACTGAGATTAATCAAATTTCAAGACCTAAATGACCATATGTATTGGACAGTGAAGTTTTTGAAATGTGCTGTGCTATCATTCTAAACAATTAGTAAATGTCCAGTTATTGATTGTTATTTCATTTATCTTTTTTCTTCCTTCTTTCCCATTCACACTCTCCCTGCTACCTTCCTTCTTCCCATTTTTCTTTCTTTTATTCCTTTCTTCATTCCTTCCTTCCTCTTCCTTCCTTCCACTCTCTCTCTCTCTTTTCTCTCTCCTTTTCTCTCTCCTTTTCTTTCTTTCTTTCTTTCTTTCTTTCTTTCTTTCTTTCTTTCTTTCTTTCTTTCTTTGTTTCTTCCTCACTATGTAGACCAGGTTATACTCAAACTAACAGAGATCAGCCTGCCCCTGCCTCCAAAGTTCTGGGATTAAAACTGTCCCACCACACACGCCCTTCTCTGCCCAAAGCAGATTGTTTTTAAAGAAGCAGTGAGCTCCCTACAGCTGATAAACAACTTCAGCAAAGTGGCAGGTTACAAAATCAACTCAAGCAAATCAGTGGCCTTCCTATACTCAAAGGAAAAGCAGGCTGAGAAAGAAATTAGGGAAATGACCCCCTTCACAATAGCCACAAACAGTATAAAGTATCTTGGGGTGACTCTTACCAAACATGTGAAAGATCTGTATGACAAGAACTTCAAGACTCTGAAGAAGGAAATGGAAGAAGACCTCAAAAAATGGGAAAACCTCCCATGCTCATGGATCGGCAGGATCAATATAGTTAAAATGGCCATTTTGCCAAAAGCAATATACAGATTCAATGTAATACCCATCAAAATCCCAACTCAATTCTTCACAGAGTTAGAAAGAGCAATTATCAAATTCATCTGGAACAACAAAAAACCCAGGATAGCTAAAACTATTCTCAGCAACAAAAGAAAATCTGGGGGAATCAGTATCCCTGACCTCAAGCAATACTACAGAGCAATAGTGTTAAAAACTGCATGGTATTGGTACAGTGACAGGCAGGAGGATCAATGGAACAGGATTGAAGATCCAGAAATGAACCCACACACCTATGGCCACTTGATCCTCGACAAAGAGGCTGAAAACATCCAATGGAAAAAAGATAGCCTTTTCAACAAATGGTGCTGGTTCAACTGGAGGTCAGCATGCAGAAGAATGCGAATTGATCCATCCTTGTCTCCTTGTACTAAGCTCAAATCCAAATGGATCAAGGACCTCCACATAAAGCCAGACACTCTGAAGCTAATAGAAAAGAAACTGGGGAAGACCCTTGAGGACTTCAGTACAGGGAGAAAGTTTCTGAACAGAACACCAATAGCGTATGCTCTAAGAGCAAGAATTGACAAATGGGACCTCATAAAATTACAAAGTTTCTGTAAGGCAAAGGACACCATCAAGAGGACAAATCGGCAACCAAGAAATTGGGAAAAGATCTTCACCAATCCTACATCAGATAGAGGGCTAATATCCAATATATATAAAGAACTCAAGAAGTTAGACTCCAGAAAACCGAACAACCCTATTAAAAAATGGGGTACAGAGTTAAACAAAGAATTCTCACCTGAAGAACTTCGGAAGTATCTTAAAAAATGCTCAACTTCATTAGTCATTAGGGAAATGCAAATCAAAACAACCCTAAGATTTCATCTTACACCAGTCAGAATGGCTAAGATTAAAAATTCAGGAGACAGCAGGTGTTGGAGAGGGTGTGGAGAAAGAGGAACACTCCTCCACTGCTGGTGGGGTTGCAAATTGGTACAACCACTCTGGAAATCAGTCTGGCGGTTCCTCCGAAAACTGGGCACCTCACTTCCAGAAGATCCTGCTATACCACTCCTGGGCATATACCCAGAGGATTCCCTACCGTGTAATAAGGATACATGCTCTACTATGTTAATAGCAGCCCTATTTATAATTGCCAGATGCTGGAAAGAACCCAGGTATCCCTCAACAGAAGAGTGGATGCAAAAAATGTGGTATATCTACACAATGGAGTACTATTCAGCCATTAGAAACAATGAATTCATGAAATTCTTAGGCAAATGGATGGAGCTAGAGAACATCATACTAAGTGAGGTAACCCAGACTCAAAAGGTGAATCATGGTATGCACTCACTAATAAGTGGTTATTAACCTAGAAAACTGGAATACCCAAAACATGGTCCACACATCAAATGAGGTACAAGAAGAAAGGAGGAGTGGCCCATGGTTCTGGAAAGACTCAGTGAAACAGTATTCGGCAAAACCAGAATGGGGAAGTGGGAAGGGGTGGGTGGGAGGACAGGGGGAGAGAAGGGGGCTTGCGGGTCTTTCAGGGAGTGGGGGGGCTAGAAAGGGGGAAATCATTTGAAATGTAAATAAATTATATCGAATAAAAAAAATTAAAAAAAAAAAGAAGCAGTGAGCTCAAGAGTTAGTAATGGTCCTGTTGAAAGGGGAGAATCTTTTTATAGGCATTTAGAAAGTTTTAATTTTTGAAGTTGTTTAATTTTGCTTAAATGGCTGATGAGTGTTGGAAGATGGTTTTCCATAGTTTGTTTTGTTTCATCTTTAAAGAAAACACTGACCTAAAGATGGCCTTTCCATACAAATGCCCTAAGTGAACTTGTACTTCTCTCTTAGCTGTCACTGAAACCTTGATTGTTGGCAGTAGGGACAAAAGGTCATACTCTTTCCTAAACACAATTGTTGCTGGTCCCTGGGAGGAGGAGGGCAGAGTGACAGCAATAAGCAGTCACCTGTGGTCTCACTGAGGAGTGGCTGGAATTAATAGTAAGGTTCCATGCATAATCAAAACAATGTTATCTCACAGGTCTAATTCAGTCTAAAAAATGATGTGTCTTGTTGGTTTTCTTTCCTGTCTCGTTGCAGCAATCCACCTAAATTAGCCCCACCAATGGGAGGTTCCTGGCCATGGATAGAAAGGGCCAGCCTCAGTACAACCTAGCACAATGGGTCCAGGTGGGCCTAAGTTTGGGTGTCTTTTGGTTTCTGGATTCCTAAGATCAACATAAATAAAATTGTTCCAACAATTGGCTTTTAGTTTGTTTGTATGTGCACATATATGTGAATTTGTGTGTACACACTCTGGTTTGTACACACATATAAATACGCATGTGAAGGTCCAAGAACAACTTTGGGTGCTGTTCCTCAAGTACTGTTTCCTTTTGGGGAGAAGATAGGGTCTCTCACTGTCCTTGAACTCACCAAGTAGGCTAGAGGCCCAGGGATTCATCTGTCTCGATAACTCCAGTCTTGGTATTACAAATGCATGCTACTATGTGTGGTTGCTTTGTTGTTTGTTTGTTTGTTGTTTTAGTTTGGTTTTCTAAGACAGGATTTCTCCATGAAACCCTGGATGTCCTGGAATTCACTTTTTAGACCAGGCTGGCCTCAAACTCTCAGAAATCCGCCTGCCTCTTCCTCCAGAATGCTGGGAGTAATGGTGTGCACCACCAAGCCAGGCCTGTTTGTTATTTTTTAATGTGGGTTCTGGGGATCAAAATTGAGTTTTTGTGTTTGCAAGGCAGGCACTTTACCCACTGAGCCATCTCGCCAGCTTTTTTATAAAACCTTTTTCCCATCACACATATGGAGAGAAAAGCATATCATTTATCATTCTAAATGCAAAGCTTGGTGACTCCACAAGTTCGGTGACAGCACTCTTACCTAGCCACTGCTGGATCGAGATGGAGAGCACTTCTAGCAGCCCCTCCCATCCCTGGCATCTGCGCTAGCTCTCTGTCCTTATAAAGCCCATCACCACAACCCGAGCTGGTTAAAACTGTGCAGCTTGGTCATCACACAGGCATCTAAGACCTTCTGTTCCCAGGCTCTCCATGTGGGAAATAAGGTGTCAGCCAGAGTTTGGCTCCTCTTCCAGGACCTGAGCTCACTCAAGCTGTTGGCTGGATTTAGTTTCTGTGGCTGCATACCACTTCCCTGCCTCTTGTTCGCTAGGAACCACTCTTGGCTCCTATAGACTGCTAGTAGTCTCCACAGGCAGTTCACAGCTGATGCTTCTTTCTAGGTCAGAATGACCTTTTCCCTCCAGCTCCTACTTCTGCTCATTCAAGAACTCCTCACCCAGATACATGAACCCACCTTAGATTGCCTGCTGGATAATTAGGAATTCTAACGACAGGAGTTATTTTCTACTCAATGTAATGGTAACACACCTGGCAGAGGCCACTAAAGAGAAGAAGGGTCTTAGTCCATTCAGGAGGTAAGGGCATTTCATAGTTCATCTCCAAAGGCAGATGGAGCTTGTAGAGGAAACTTGTTCATATGCTAGCAGACAGGACTCAGAGAAAACTACACCAAAGCCAGGGACAGGTACAACATCTAAAGTCCTGGCCGAATACATCTAGCCACTGTCTACCTCCCAAAGGCTCATAGCCTTCTGAGTAGTGCCACAGTGTTCAAAACCTGAGACCAGAAGGCACATTTTAGACTAAGACTCTAAGAAGTGGTATTCTATCACATCATAAGATGCAACTGCACTCAAAGGGCAGGTTGTACATAAGGGACAAGCACTGGGAAGCAGAGCTTACACTGCTGCATATCACAATACAGCTGTCCACTGCCTCACAGTGTGGTTTACCGGACTTTAAAATTTAAATTTAAAATTTCTAAGAATGGGGCTGGAGAGATGGCTCAGCAGTTAAGAACACTAACTGCTCTTCCAGAGGTCCTGAGTTCAATTCCCAGCAACCACAGGTGGCTCACAACTATCTTTAACAGGATCCAATGCACTCTTCTGATATGTCTGATGACAACCACAGTGTACTCACATAAATAAATCTTTTTAAAAATGTTTTATAGAAATATGGACTAGTGAGATGGCTTAGGATTAAGAGCACTTGCTGTATTTGCAAAGGTCCCAGGTTCAATTCCCAGCACCCACTGAGCCTCACAAAGGTCTGTAATTGTAGTTCCTGAGAATCTGATGCCCTCCTCTTCTGATCTCTGGCTAGCAGGTACGCTGGTATGCATATATACATGCAAGCAAAACAATCATACACAGAAAAATAATATCTCAAAAAAACTTTTAAAATGGCATCATCCAGCATGTCTCCTGTGCCTCACTTCCCTGATTGAACTGCTCATCCTTCTGTATACACTTGTAGATAAATCATCTGCATTGCTGCCACTGTGGTGGTGTGAGTGAGAGTGCCCCCCCCACCCCAGGCTCATATGTTTGGTCCCTAATTAGTGGCACTGTTTGGAAAGGATTAGGAGGTATGGCCTTGTTGAAGTAGGTGTGCCCTTGTAGAAGGAGGTGTGTCACTGGGGGTGCGCTTTGAGATTTCCAAAGCCCATGCCAGGCTTAGTCTCTCTCCCTGCTGCCTGTGGATCAGGATGTGAGCTCTTAGCTAGTGCTCCCGTGCCATGCCTGGCTGCCTATTGCCATGCTCACTGCCATGTTGATAATGGTCTCACCCTCTGAAGCTGTAAGCAAGCCTCCAATTAAGTGCTTTCTTCTGTAAACTGCCTTGGTCATTGTACTGGCTAGTTTTGTGTGTTAACTTGACACAGACTGGAGTTATCACGAAGAAAGGAGCTTTAGTTGGGGAAGTGCCTCCATGAGATCCAGCTGTGGGGCATTTTCTCAATTAGTGATCAAGTGGGGAGGGCCCCTTGTGGGTGCTACCACCTTTGGGCTGGTTCTCTTGGGTTCTATAAGAGAGCAGGCTGAGCAAGCCAGGGGAAGCAAGCCAGTAAGAAACATCCCTCCATGGTCTCTGCATCAGCTCCTGCTCCCTGACCTGCTTGAGTTCCAGTCCTGACTTCCTTTAGTGATGAACTGCAACATGGAAGTGTAAGCCCAATAAACCCTTTCCTCCCCAACTTGCTTCTTGGTCATGATATTTGTGCAGGAATAGAAACCCTGACTAAGACAGTCATGGTGTCTCTTTATAGCAATTGAACCTAAACAAACAGTGACTATACCACAATCCACTCCAGCTTGCTGGACATTTAGATAATTCTTACTTGGAGACTATTACTAACAGTGCTGCTAGAACATTCTAGAATGTGTCTTTTGGTGAAGACATGAATGCAACACTGTTGGGTGGATATTGAGATGAATTTCTGGGCCACATAGTACTCTCATGGTCCATGTGATGGCTCGTCCCAGGGAGGGCACTATTAGAAGGTGTGGCCTTGTTGGAGGAAGTCTGTCACTGTGGGCATGGCTTGGAGATCCTCCTCCTAGATGCCTGAGGATGCCCAACCTGTTCCTGGCTTTCTTCAGATGAAGATGTAGAACTCTCAGCTCCTCCTGCACCATGACTGCCTGGATGCTGCCATGCTTCTGCCTTGTTGATAATGGACTGAACCTCTGAACCTATAAGCCAGCCCCAATTAAATGTTGTCATTTATAAAACTTGCCTTGGTCATAGTGTCTGTTCACAGCAGTAAAGCCCTAACTAAGAAAGTCCGAAGGGAGCAGTACCAAAATACTTTTTTTTTTTTTTTAGATTTATTTATTATATGTAAGTACACTGTAGCTGTCTTCAGACACACCAGAAGAGGGCATCAGATCTCTTTAAGGATGGTTGTGAGCCACCATGTGGGTGCTGGGATTTGAACTCATAACCTTTGGAAGAGGTTCTCTTACCCACTGAGCCATCTCTCCAGCCCCCCAAAATACTTTTTTAAATTAATTTAATTTAATTTTCCTTTTTAGAAAGGGTCTCGTGTAACCTAGGCTGACCTAAACTTCATTATGGAGCTGGAGATGACCTTGAACTTCTGGCCCTCCTACCTTCATGTCACAACAGCTGACATTACAATATATAAAACTCTTCCTGGTTTTATGAATACTGAGGATCTAAGTCACAGCTTCATGGATGCGAGGCAAGCAATCAACCAGGTGACCTTTCATCCTCAGTCTTGCCAACCTACTATCTACATTGACTTTACCAAGTTGGGTATCCAACAGCAGTGTTAGAACAGTCCACAAGACTGTGCTAGGTGTTGCAAACTATAATACTTACAAAGACAGTAGGACTGCACCTGGACTGTAATTATAAACAAATAGTGTCCTCAGTAGAGAACTTTTTGCTACATTATGAAAGTCCATGAGGTATAATGTCCATCTTTAAATATACAGAGGAACCCATCAAAGTTAAGCAGCAGCCCAACAACAAACTTCCTATAGATTTCATTTACTTTTTCTTGGTCCTTGCCCTAAAGAACATGGTAAGAATCTGCAATACTCAAGTCAACAATAGACTGCAGAAGTCTCATTGAGAGGGCACTGTCTTAGAACTTAGTAAGTAGTGAGATTAAAACCAACCTGGGTTGGTGGCATAGCTTGCTCAGTGGTGGAGCACTTGCCTACCTCATATTGAGTCTCATGGTTCAATATTTAGTACTGAAAAAAAAGAAAAGGAAGAGAGAAAGAAAGAAAGAAAGAAAGAAAGAAAGAAAGAAAGAAAGAAAGAAAGAAAGAAAGAAAGAAAGAAAGAAAGAAAGAAAGGAAGGAAGGAAGGAAGGAAGGAAGGAAGGAAGGAAGGAAGGAAGGAAGGAAGGAAGGAAGGAAGGAAGGAAAAAAAGAAGGAAGGAAGAAAGGGGGAAGAATAATGGTGATTTCGTATAAACCAATTATTCCAGATTGGGAACACGCAGGTTGTGTCTGTAAAACAGGACATTTCACTTGCTAGGATCAGCAAATTATAAGAAACACCTTGATTAAAACCTAGCCTAGGGAGAGATTCTGTCTTATTTTTCAGAGGATTAAGAAATGAAACTCAGGCCACATCATGTCAAGGAGAAACTAATCTCATGTACTGATTATCTTTCATGCAAGGGATCGGGCATGCTAATCAATTCTTCCTAATGGCTTGTTAGTCATTATCCTAGTGGGGGCCATGAGTCACTAGTTTCAGACGCCGGATGCCAGACTTTGGAAGGCCAAGTCAAATCAAGAGAAGTAATGAGAAATCCCACAAACACATCAGATAAATCAAAGTCATTGCCTACTCTCACTGCCTGTTAAAGCTGGCCAGTTTTCATCAGAGGCTCACTTAGCCCACCATCCCGGTTCTCATTTGCCAAGTAGGCATAGAGGGTATTGGTTACCTCATAGGGCATTAAGCATCCACTAATTCAAAAAACACTTAATTCACACTCTATGCCAGGCATGGTGCCAGGCGGTAAGGTTATTAATTAAATGAGATGACAACTATATCCATTGTCAATGTTTAATTACTTACCTAAGACATCTACAAAAATGTGGAACCTTGGAGCCGGAGGAATAGCTCAGTGGGTAAGAGAGCTTGATTCACAAGCATGAGGACCGGAATTTGGAACCCGGCATGAGTGTAAAATCTAGGCGTGGCTGGATGTGTCCCTATAACCCAGTACTGTTATGAGTGGAGATGGGAGGATTTCTGGGGCTTTCTGGCTATCAGCCTAACTTCAGACTCAGAAAAAGACCCAGTCTTAGGGGAATAGGGTGGAAAGGATAGAGCAGGACATCTTCCTCTGGTTCTCTTCTACCTCCTATCTCACAAATGTGCATACACAACACCACACCCACAGATACACATACCCACACACCACATGCTATACACATCATACCTCATGCATAGACACTACATACCACGCATATGACACACACATAAATACACAAACACACACCACATATATTGCAGACAATACACACATACAACACCACACACATACACACACACACCACTACATACAGAGACACATACTACATACCACACATACCACACACACAAACACACACATATATCACAGACAACACACACATACCACACCACACACCACACCACACCACACTCACCACACCCATACCCCAGATACCACACATACAACATACACCCCCCCACAACCACACACACCACATATGATCTAAAACAAAGCAGAAATTTTCTGCTGGCTGTAAATCTGTCCTCTCATGCCCACCCCCACCCTCACACATGGTGACATCACTACCATCTACCACTGGTATGGATTCAACCCCTCAAGCCTGAATTCTCAGTAACTTCGGTCAGAGGAAACAACGTAATTGCATTATTGGCCTAAGTGCTTCATAATGAAAAAGGCAAATATGACCAGTTTCAAACCCCCGGGGGAAAGTTTGGGGGGGTTAACTGTCATTCTGCTTATCTGCCCCACATCTTCCCTTCCATTAACTGAGAAATGTTAGGCAGCAGTCACTAAACACGTCTGAATGCAGGACAATCCATTCTTGCAGGGAGATTCTATTTCCTCATCAAGAAATGGTCAGTGGGAAAACATTTCCAAAACACTTTCCCTTTCAATACAGAGATCCTAGATTTTCTTTCAGCCTTAGTCATATGGTTAAGGAATAAATGTTAAATTAACTTTGGCAGAGGAACAAAAGAAGGTCACAGGAGCAAAAGAATGGCACTGAATAGAATATTCTTCTCTGGAGCCAAAAATCCTGTCTGAGGATTGCCTGGATTAAAGTTGCCTGCCTGAAACACAAAGTACTAAGTTATGTTTGTGTTTCAGATAAACAGCCGTTGTTTTAGTGTAAATATATTCCTTACTCAGATTTCTGACATTTTTCTACTAAAAATTTATTTGTTGTTTATCTGAAATTCAAATTTAACTAGGTGTTGTGTGTTTTGATTTGCTATGCCTGCTAAGTTTACTCCATTTATTAGCTGCATGAACTAGGGCATGGATCTATAAACTGTGTCTTATTTGTAAAACAAGAGGAATAAAAGCATGTTCTTGAGAGGACGGTTGGGATACTTTACTGCTCAAGGGAGATACCTGGTTCATTTTCTTCCAGGAACATGGAAGAGTAGTACTTCCTCAGTTGCTTGATGTGAACCTTAGAACTTGCTTTAGCCAATGCAAAATGGAAGGCATGAGTCACTTCCAGGTGGAAGACTTCTCTCTCCAGACCCAAGATAGGTCTGTGGATCATGGGGATGAAAGCCCCATGCCTGGTTTTGAACACTGAACCCCTGAAGCTGGTCACTACAGGGATCCTTGGCTATTGCGGTTTGATTTCTATTGCAGTGATAAAGAACATGACCAAAACCAACCCGTGCAGGAACAGTTCTCTGTGTCTTACACATCCTGAAGCACAGTCCATTGAGAGAAGCCAAGGCTTGCCCTCTATGGCTTGTTCTCTCTCTCTCTCTCTCTCTCTCTCTCTCTCTCTCTCTCTCTCTCTCTCTCTCTCTCTCTCTCTCTCCCCTTCCATCCTTCCCTCCCTCTTTCTTCCTGTCTATTATATGATTAGTTAATTTTGTTTTTGTGTTTTCCCTGTATACCACTTGCATGCCTGGCAGTATCTGCAGGAGCTAGAATAGGGTACCAAATCCCCTGGAACTGGAGTTACTGAGAGTTGTGAGCTACCATATAAGTACTAGAAATCAAAAAAAAAAAAAAAAGTACTAGAAATCAAACATAAGTCCTATGAAAAAGCAGCCAAGGTTCTTAACCTCTGAGACATTTCTCCAGCCTTTCAGCCTGATTTCTTATACTACCCAGGGCTACCTGCCCGGAGTGACACCACCTCTATTAGACTGGACCCTCACACCTCAATCAAGGAAATTCCCTCATGACTTATCCACAGACAAAACTGATGGGGGCATTTTCTCAATTGAGTTTCCCCTTCCCAGATAAATCTGACTTGTGTCAAGCTGATAAAAACCCTAAAACCACCAGAATATTAGTTCAGCCTGCTTGCAAGCTGTGATGAAGCCTTCAGAAATTAAAAATCACCAAGGACTCAGAGCATTCTGAGCATGCTGGCCACACAGTAGGCAATAAATACAGATAGTTCTCACATGCTAAGAAGTGTGCAACAGGGTGGGAGGGAGGACAGGGGAAGAGAAGGGGGCTTACGGGACTTTAGGGGAGTGGGGGGGGCTAGAAAAGGGGAAATCATTTGAAATGTAAATAAATTATATCGAATAAAAAAAAAGAAAAAAAAAAAAGAAGTGTGCAACACTGTTCTTATATGTAGGAATGGAAAGAGGCAGTGCTTGTCATCTGCCTGAGTCAGGTTGGGTTGCCATAACAAAATACCATGGAGTAGATGGCGCGGACAATAGGCATCTGTGTTTCTAATGCTTTGGAGGGTAGAATCAGGTACCAGCATGATCTGTCCTGGCGAGGACAAATAACCACCTTTCCTCCATGTGCTTACCTGGTCCTTCCTCTGTGTGTGTGGTACAGGGACAAAGGATCCTCCTTGGTTTTCCTCTTCTACAAAACCACCCATCTTATTGAATTAGATTCTTTATTTTTCATATATCCTTTACTGTTTAAAAGTCCCCTCCCCAAATCATGTTGGGGACCAGATTGTCAACATACCCATGGTAAATGGGCATAGTTCAGTCCAGAGCACAATGCATGTGCTGCTAATAAATATTTAATGTCTAGTTTCTTTTCTCTGGGCCTAAGAAATCAAACTACATATTCCTTTCCAGTGTATTTGGTAATCAGCTCAACAATGAAGAAACACATAGCTCAGTGAGTTCCTTTGATGATTAACAGAGAGAGAGGGGGGGAGAGAGGGAGAGAGAGAACTCCAATTGCAGCATGGGTTATAACAGAGCAACAGACTTGACTTCAGACATCCATGGTTGAACACTCTGCAGAAGCTAGCCATGTGCACAGTAATTCAGAGAGGGCAGCGAAACCGGATCCAGGGGGGGAATCACGAGCAGTTAATGAGAATCAGATGTACTGTAATTCAGACCACAGCACACATCCTGATCTCTGGGCACAGGGAATTACATCCATAAACAGACTAGACTTGATTTTATGCAGCACTTCCAACCCCCAAAGAATCACAAAGCACTGCGAAGCACACCCTTGTTACTGGTGGCTTGGAAATGCAGGAGGCAAACAGGGCAAATGTGTGTCTCTAACTCAGGCTCAGAGCCTTCATTTAGAATCCATGTTGTCCATGGGGGCTGCCTTGGCTTTGATGCTAGGCAACCCTTTACTGACAGGGAAAATATACTGCTTCTCCTTTTTGATAAAAAACACACACATAAAAGAAGCTCTAATATACTCTAAAGAGGTTTTCCAACTTTGACCATGAGCCACAGTAAAAATGCATAGACTCTATTAGACTCCCTACACAAACATCTTTGTATATGTGCATCTATGTTTTATAGTCAACAGAAATAAAAAAAAAACCACAGAATATTATTAATCCTTGCTCTGTGTGCTGTAGTCTGATGTTCTCAAGTCTCCTTGCTCTTTGAAAAGCTAATTGCTATCTAATAATTGATCCTAGAACTCATTCCCACAAAGAATCTTCAGTTCTGAAATCCATTTTACTAAAGTATACTTACCAGACTCCAACATCACGACAGTCCAATTATACCACAGCATATGGCCCAGGGACAGTCACTTTACCTTAAAAGTAGCAAGCCTTCTGGGATTCCTCCAGGTTTAACTTACTGGAGTTTTTATGTATGAAATTGAAAACATGCAACAGCTTCAGCCACTTCTGTGGTGTTTTCAGAATGTCTGAGAGTTGGCATTCAAGGTGGGAAGAAAGTCTGTGTTCCTATGCATTGAACAGAGTTTTGAAGATGCATAGAGGAAGTGGCTTCTCTGTGAAGACGAGGTCAGTGTGTTAACTGAGCTGACCCAGAGGCTGAGATGATGCCACCTGATACTGCTATCCTCATCCCTGGATCCCACTGCGCTCACTGCTCGAGTTTTTCTCTCCTTTTATGGGAAGACTTCTATATGGTAACAGAGATGTTCTGGAGTAGCTCTCCATGTAAATTGTCCCACTCTAACAAGCCACAGTAAACGTGGCCCTTTGTTTGGATAAAAAAGCTCCAGGCTTCTCAAAAGCCCAGGTTGAATCATGTGCTCATTTTTCGGCCAATTGCATTGACTAGATATATGCCTTCCTCCAGTTGTTCAGGTCTAGGTAATTTTCCAATCTTTGAGGCATAGTCATGAACCAAACAAACCACATGAACCTCACAATGTTATGCTACAAAGGAAAATCAAAGGACCACTTCCAAAAGTTCAAAGCAAGGATTATAAGCAGGTGATGAAAAAAGAAAGCCATCATTAACCTCGAACTGGTTAGATCACTGGTCCCTGTCTCCTGTTCAGTTTTAAATCACAGAGAGGAAACTGTAGCTTTATTATTGCACTAGGAGAATTCTTACCACTGAGAGAAACACACGATATTCTCCTTCTCTAATCACCTTCATAAATCGCAGCATGGGACTCTCCTAGTTTTCAGATAAAGAACTTAATGCATCATGAACTTCTGGTCACAAGCCTAAGAACTAAAAGCTCTCTTTGGGGCCTATTAGAGATCATCTCCAAACTTCACATGGTGAATTTTTAATGTAATTGCACTGTCCTGAAGCTGTCTGTGCAGTCAATGTTTGAACACGTAAGGTTACCATGGATTAACCGAGGTATTGTGTACTCCAGCAAACGGCTCAACCAGAGTAGTGAATACTTGCTCTGTCTTGCACTAAAGAGCAGACAGAGGGAAAAACAGTCAGGCTCTCACACAAGACAACATCCACAAAATCAGACAAGAGAAGGAGAGCATCTCAGAGAGACATAGCTTGAATATGATCATTCCTGCATTTTGCCATCAGCGTTTTTCTTCTGGGAAGCAACAGAATCAACACTGTGACTTTTAAGCTCTGCAAACATTATTGCCATGCGTGGGAGGTGGTTAGCTTGCCCCAACACAGACAAGGAACATGAGGAGCAGTCACTCATTCTTTCTTTTGGCACATGCCCCTTCCAACCTATGGACCAGGCCAGAGTCTGGGGTTTTGTTTGTTTGCTTCCTTCGTCTTGTTTTTAATCAGTGTGGGGTTTCTCACTGCATTCTCCAGTTCAGACTGAGAAAAGACAGCTCTGGTGTGATGCAGGCACATTTATGACTTTCAAGAAAGGGGCCTCTCATACTGTGTGTGTGTGTGTGTGTGTGTGTATTTGTGTGTGTGTGTGAACATGCATGTGTGTTATTGTTATGCACGTGTATTGCAGGGGAAGGATGTGTCTGTGTATGTGTGGACATCAGAGGAGAGGCCCCTGGGTGCAGCACTCTGTCTTTTTTGAGGCAGGTCTTTTGAACCTGGAGCTCACAATTTCTCCTTAGTCTGGCAGCCAGAAAGACCCAGCAACCCTTCTGTTTCTGTTCCCCACAGTGCTAAGGTCACACGTGGGAACCCAAGGATGTCCTCAACCTGTTACATGGGTGCTGAAGTCTCTCTAGCCTCCCTTAATGCTATTCTGAATTGGATTTTTAGTGCAAAATATAATTGTTTCCAAATAGCTATTTTATATGAAATAAAGAAACTAGTGTTTTTCCATTGCCTAGACCATTTCTCTTCCCCCTTCCTTGGCTTTTTCTTTCTCCAGACTTCACATCTTGGCTTAAATGGTAGGACATATTTTCTTCAAAATTAAATATTAAAAATTAAATCTAATCAGAAGTAAACAAAGTTACCATGTAACTTACCCAACCCATTTCAAGCTTTCTATATTGAAAGAAATGAAAACACATGCCCAAGCAAAACCTTATATGTGAATATTCATAGCAGAGTTATTCAGGGTAGCTGAAAAAAGTGAACCAGTTAACGAGCAAGCAAAATGTGGTTTAAGGTAAAGTATTAGTCAACCATAAAAAGGAAGCACGCATGGCCTACCAGTCCACATGAGAAGAAAGATGTATTAATATACAATGCAATGAGTATCCATCTAAAATATTATATGAAGAAGTCGTTGTAAAAGGTCACATATTGTATACTTGCATTTACAAGTCTACAGAGACAGGATAGGTATGAATGGTTGCACATGGCTGGAGGTAGAACCAGAGATCCACTGCAAATAAGTCTATGAGAATAATGCTGTGAAGTTGAATTATAGAAATAGTGTCATATTCAACTTGATCAATTCAATAAAAATCATCTAATTGAATAATAACAATAGTGATAAGCTTAAATTTCTCATAAGCCTTTATTGTTTGTTCGTTTGTTTGGTTGATTGGTTGCATCCATTCATCTTGTGTGAGGAGGGGCACGTGGAGATCTCAGGACACCTTGTGTGAGCTGCTACTCTCCTCTTGCCAGGTGAGCTCCTGAGATAGAACTTAGGTCGCTTAGCTTGAGTGCCTTTTTCTACCCAGCCATTTGGCTAATCCTAACTTTCCCTGCTTTAGAAAGTCTCACATATATTAATATATTTGAACTTGGTCTGTCTGTGCCAATAACCAGAATGGTCTTGGACGGTCACTTGCTCTCTCCCTAAGACCAAAGGGACAGCACTCACGCCAGCTTCTTGTCCCTCTCGCCTAGTCAGACATGCACTCTGAGACCATTCTTTCACCCCCTTTCCACCTGTCCCATGCTGCAGTAAAAGTGTTTGGAGCCAAGAACACGTGAGGATTCCAGAACCAGGCTGTCTGGGTCTGAGTCCTCTTTCCAAGCTTACAACCACACGGCTATTATTTAACCACACGTTCTTATCACCACAAATGGAGCTCTGGGAGACACTGAGGCTCTTATGAACATCAAATGAGATGCTCATAACAAATTTCTCAATAATAAGATATTTTGAAATGAACAAAGAACTGGAACAGATATTTCTCAAAAGAAGACATGGAAGTGAGGTTTAAGAAAAAAAAAAATACTCAGGCTGGAGATATGACTCAGTGGTTAAGAGCACTGACTGCTCTTCCAGATGTCCTGAGTTCAATTCTCAGCCACCACATGGTGGCTCACAGCCATCTGTAATGGGATCTAATGCCCTCTTCTGCTGTGTCTGAAGAGAGCAACAGTGTACTCACATAAAATAAATATAAATAAATCTTTAAAAGAAAGAAAGGAAAAAAATACTCAACATCACTAACCATCAGGAAACATAAACTAAAACTGTGGTGAATTACCACTTCACACTGGTTAAACTGGCTATTATGAAGATGATATTTAAATGGTGATGGAAATGTGTGGGGAAGGGTCAGCAAGACGGCCCACTATGGAAAGGACTTTCCTGCCAAGCCTGACAGGCTGAATTCAATGCCCATGACCCACATGGTAGAAGGCAAGAGCCAGCTCCCACAAGTTGTCCTCTGACCTGCGTGTGGGAGCCCTGTCATCTGCTTTCTCTCCATGCCATTCTATGTCAGGCAGGACTGTTGTATCCTACAGCAACCCCTATAGTTCACCCAGAGCTTCCCCAAGACCCAGATGTCCGTGCCTAGGCCTCTGTGGATGAGGATAATTCTTTCTGAAACTTTTTCTTTTGTCTGTAGAGTCATGTGTATGTGTGAGCACATCACGCATATGTGCTGATGCCTGAGGAAGCCAAGGAGAGCAGAGCATCAGATCTCCTGGAACTGGAGCTCCTGGTCATCGTGAAATGACAATGTGAATACTGAAAACTGAACTCTGGCCTCTGGGAAAAGAGTAAATGCTCTGAACTCCTGCAGTGTATGTTAGCCCCTGTGTACTATAGCAAAACACCTGAGGAAGGTTAAGCTATCTTTACATACAAGGCGTCTTACTTTTTTCTTTTTGCCTTAATTTAAGTTTTATCACTTTATATTTAAGGTTGTCTGGAGACCTTACCCTTCCGGTTTGATTGCACTGTGCTGTTGAACAGACGGCCCATCAGCCAAGGAAGGCGGCATTTGCTTGGATTAGTAGGAGAATTCCATCTGGGTTAGGTGACTTACGTTGGCAATACAAGGTGTTAGTAGAACAGCAATTTTGTAAAGTGACATTTAAGTTCCTCAAAAAACACTAAAAGTAGACCTATAACATGTTCCAGTAAACTTACTTTGGGGTCTATGCTGAAAGGAAATGCGACCAGAACACCAAACGATGCTTGTCCTGATGTGTTCATTGTAGCTCTGCTCATAATTGCTGTATGACCAATGACTGTCATTAACTTGATGCAATTTAGAACTGCCACATAAATAAAACTCTGATCTCGTCTGTGTAGGTAGAGGCCACGCTAAACGTGAACAACACCATTGCAAGAGCAGTTGTTTGGGACTGAATCTGTTTTGTTTTGCTTTGTTTTGTTTTTGTGGTGGTGGAGGTTGGGGGTGGGTAGGCAGAGGGTTGAGAAAGGAGTTTTTGTATGGCCCCGGCTGTCTGGGAACACATTCTACAGACCAGACTGGCCTCACATTCAGAGATCCACATGACTCTGCCTCCCAAGAGCTGGGATTAAAGGTGTGTGCCATTGTGCCTGTCTTCTATTGACTGCAGAGCTAATGCGACCAGCTGCCGCCTGTTTCTGCTGCCGTGCAATCACCGACATGATGGACTGCATCCCTTGAAGCAGAAACCAAAACAAACTGTTTCTTCTTTGACTTCATTTTGACAGGGATTTCATCTCAGCAAGGAGGGAAGTCAAGATTACAATAGCCAAGGAAGGGAATTACCACTGCCCATAAAGGGATGAGCAGAAAGATTGGAGGATGTAACACACATGAACACTGGAACAGAATCTTTTTAAAAAGTAGAGCATGAGCATCAGTGAGATGGCTCTGCTGGTGAAGGCTCTTGCTGGCAATCTGTTGATCTGAGTTTGATCCCCAGAACACCCAAGGTAAAAGGAGAGAACCACCTCCTGCACATTGTTCCCTGAGCTCCACACTCACACTCTGACCTGCGTGTAAACACACATGCACCGGCACACACACAAATCAATAAATACACGCAGAAAAAGTAAACAGAGTTTCTTGCTGGATACATACTTCTAGACCTAGACTCTCAGAAGGCTGACATGGAAAGAGGGTTTGTACCTAAGACCTGCTTAAATCACATAGTGAGATGCTATTTTTTTAAAAAAGAGGCAAGAAATCATGTCATGTGTGAAATGTGGATAAATCAAAAGGACACTGTGTAGAATAAAATGATCCAGGCTCAGTTAGATGTGTGTGATCTACAGGAGCCCAGTTCTGGAAAGTAGAGAGCAGAAGGAAGCTTATCTGTACTCTATGGGCATGGCTGATCCCCAGGCTAGAGATGCTGAGAGAAGTAGATTGTCCTGGTAAGCCGGTATGAGCATCCTAAGTGACAAACAGATGAGAAGAAGAAAGAGCGGTGACCCCTAGAGAGGAAGAAGGGCCATGCGATGCTGGAAGCACAGAAAGGAAAGGGACTATGATGTGGTTTCAGTTATCCAGAGGGACAGACAACAAAACAAGTAGGAGTTAATTGAACCTGCATACAAGGAAGGAGGAAGGAAATAGACCTTCGATGGAATCCGTAAGTCTCAAAGGTACCACCAGGTAGAGAGCTACACAGAGAAACCCTGTATCGGAAAAAAAAAACAAAAACAAAACCAAAAAAATCCAAAACAAAATTTAAAAAAAGACGATGGTACCAGGAGGGAGAATCTTGGATTTTTTTTTTCCAAGACAGGGTTTCTCTGTGTAGCCCTGGCTGTCCTGGAACTCACTCTTGTAGACCAGGCTGGCCTCGAACTCAGAAATCCGCCTGCCTCTGCCTCCCAGAGTGCTAGGATTATAGGCATGCACCACCACCGCTCGGCTATTTGTGGTTTTGGATTTTTTTTTATTTTATTTTTTTAGGAGGGGGAATCTTAAGAACATGATGAACCCTCTGGGTTGTTTGTGTGATGAACAGTCAAGTTGGCCGGTAGAGAGAGATGGACATGCTTATCCAAAGTGCTGCTGTTTTCCTAGCATCTGGTATTTGGAAGGACCAAAGCATGTAATAAAAGTAGAAACCTGGCCTGGAACGGTATTCAGAAAGTGTCAGAGGAAACAACCCCATGCCTACATCCTTCATGTTTTACATACCTCAGGCACCGTGTATTATGACACTGTCTTGGTTACTGTTCTTTTTTTTTTTCTTTTTTTAATTTTCTCACATAATGGATCCTGGTTGCCATCCCCACCTCCCCTCCCATGTGGATCTACCCCCTTGATGCCTCTCACTAGAAAACAAACAGGCTTCTATAGGATAATAATAAGATAAGATAAAATAAAATAAAACAAGATAAAACAAAAACTGACACATTGGAACTGGTTCACAGAGAAGGACAAGAACCCGAGATAAGGCACAAGGAACACAGACTCACTTGTTTGCACATTCAGGATCCTATAAAAACATTTAAACTAGAAAGTATAATACTTATACAAAGAGCATGTAAGGTAAAAAGAGAGAAGAAAAGGTATATGATTTTCATGTGCAAGTGGCTATGAATTGGGGGTTGCTTCTGGAGTAGGGACGGGCCATGTGCCCACTTCTACACTTTGTTCGAGGAACCCATCTGTTACAGACCCATGCCGGCCTGGGCATGCTCCTACAGTCTCTGTTGAATTCATATGTTTGATTTGGAGGGCCTGGTTTTGTTGATGTCTTCCATCCCTCTGGTTCTTGTACTTTCTCCATCTCCTCTTTCTAGGGTTCTCTGAACCCTGATTGGGGGTGGTTGATGAAAACATCACATTTAGGGGTGATTGTTCCAAGATTTTTTACTCTCTGCATAATGTCTGGCTGTGGGTCTCTCTATTTGTTCCTATCTACTGCAGGAAGAAGCTTCTCTGACATTGGCTGACCAAGACACTGATCTATGGGTACAGAAGAATGCCATTCTTCTCTCTCTCTCTCTCTCTCTCTCTCTCTCTCTCTCTCTCTCTCTCTCTTAAAGCAGTAGTATTTGTTTTTCCCCTAGGTTCCTGGGTTATCTAGTCTCTGCTTTGGGGCCTACGTTTCTCCCTTAGTAGCATACAAAGTAACTTCTTCTACCAAAGACACTAGAACAGAGGGGAAGTCTCAATGTAGGCACCATCTTGACTTCTCCATGTTCAATGAATTGTATCTGCATATGTGTTCTATTGCTGTGAAGGGACACTATGACCAAGGCAACTCTTACAAAAGGAAGCATTTAACTAGGGGCTTGCTAACAGTTTCAGAGGGCCAGTCTGTTATCGTCGTGGTGGCAGATGGACAGGCATGACCCTGGAGCAGTAACTGAGAGCTTTACATCCTGATCCTTAAGCAGCAGGCAGAAAGAGAAACCCTGGGCCTGGGGTGACTTTGTTGAAACCTCAAAAGCTACTCAGCAACATGCCTCCTCCAACAAGGACACCTCCTAATCCTTCCAAACAGTTCATCAGCTGGAGATTAAGCGTGCAAATATATGAGCCTTTGGGGACCATTCTCTTTCAAACTACTACACTGGCCTTTGTCCCTACCTATTTCATATCAGTCTTTTTAGTAAAAGGCAAAATCATTAATACAGGCATCTCTAAAACAGTTCAGCTGAAGCTTAAGTGGAAGGAAGATCCAGGGTTAGGAAAAAGTGCTTCTAAGTGCTGAAGAGATAGTTGAAAATTTAAGAGTACTTTTTGTTCTTGCAAAAGACCTGAGTTCAGTTCCCAGGACCCATGTTGGGCAGCTCGGAGCACATGTAACTTCAGGTGCATAGGATTCAGTGCCTTCTGTCCTCCAAGGTCACTTTTGTACACACGTGCAAATACACTCAGTAATATACACACATGCACATAAAATAGAATAAATCTTTTTTTAATTGCTTCTATTGATGTAGAAGATATTGGTTCCCTTGGCAAGTCAATCTTTCCTAATTGAGTAAACCTCATTATGTAGGACACAGGCTCCGCCAGAGTTTCTCTTGTCCCCATTTTAAAGGAGAATGAGTTTGGAAACAAATGATGAGCTTGGCAAGATTTCCAAAGGGAGTGTTTAAACTACTGGAAAAAGCAAACTGCAGTTAATCACCTTCAAACACTTCAGAAGCTGGTTAGGATCCAGCTGATATGTGAATTGCAAACTGTTCCTCTATATCAAAGACGCCTCAGTATAACAGGGAATCATTGGGTTGCCTTGTTATATTTCTTGGAAATGGTCAAACTATTTCCATTCAAACATTTCATCCTTTCTACCTTATTCTAATTTACACTGGATGTTTTCTATTGAGGACTCAAAACAACAAACTTTTTTTTATGTGCATATGTGACCATGAGTATAAGTCTGTGCACCACATGCATGCAAGTGTCCCCAGAGCCCTGAAGAGGGTGTCAGATCCAATGGAACTGGAGTTACAGGTGATTTTGAGCAGCGGTTGTGGGTGCTGAGAACAAAACTTTGCAAGAACAGCAAGTGTTCTCCACCTCCAACCTCACAGTAAATGTTTGGGTGGATCTTAACCTCTGTAGCTTTTGCAACACCACCTGTCTTTGTCACCTGGAACTGCAGCTCAGGACAGTCCTCCCACCTAATCCACATACCTGAAGTCTCACCTTTGAACTTCCAGACCTGGCTCTGTCTCCATGTACCTAGACCACTGCAATAACTCCTTCTCTGGTTTCCTGGGCACCTTTAAAGACACCGCCTGACAACTACAAGCAAGATGGACCTGGAACAAAGGCTACCCCCAAGGAGTTGGGTGAAATGGGATCATGAGCTATGTGGCTGTCTGGGCATGTCTGTAATCTTTCCCAGGCTCATTATCTTCATTGACTAATGCAGATCATACCAGTGACTGGCCCTGAGGTTTGAGGTCAGGATTAAGAGTGAAGTCCTTCTAAGATGCCTGGAAATAGCAACTTCTTCAATAATAAGCGTGGTTATTATCACCAGTTGACATGTCCACCAGCCATCAGTTAGGACAACTTCACTCCAGTTACTATAAACATATACCTGTTTGCTAGATAATACTTGTTCATCTCTTTATATGGGTAAAATAGAAAAGAGGACTTTGGATTTTGTGATTTTGTTTGTTTTTTGAGGCAAGCAACATTGAGTATATATAATTTAAATAAAGGCAATTATATTTAGGAACACAGTGAATCACAGATATAAAAGAAACATAAGCAGCTGGGCGGTGGTGGCGCACGCCTGTAATCCTAGCACTCTGGGAGGCAGAGGCAGGTGGATTTCTGAGTTCGAGGCCAGCCTGGTCTACAGAGTGAGTTCCAGGACAGCCAGGGCTATACAGAGAAACCCTGTCTCAAAAAACAAACAAACAAAAAAAACAAAAAAAAAAAGAAAAGAAAAAAGAAACATAAGACTGGAGATGTAACTGTATGGGTTAAAGTATTTGTGTCCCTAACACGGGACAAACCCTGGTTTCAATTCCCAGCATCCCATAAACCAGGCATGGTGACACACACCTGTAGTTCTTAAGGAAGAGACAAGAGGATCAGAAGTTCCAGGTTATTCTTGACTACAAAGCAAGTTCCAGGTCAACCTGGGATTGTTTGAGGGAGACCCTGTCTCAAAGAAACCAACGAAAAGGAGAGAGGGCTTAGAGAGGGAGGAGGGAGAGAAGGTGAAGCAAGTGGTTGAAAATTTATCAGCTGACAAGATTCCTTTCATATCTCTATGACATCTTCCCTCAATGTATTCCCCCAATGACTCTCCAGTGGGGGAATAAAAGGATTTTTAAAGAAATAAACCCCAAGTTGGGAAGGTGGTAAATGCTCCCTAGCACATGGGAGGCAGAGAGGCCAGCAGATTGGTCTACCTGGTGAGTTCTAGGCCAGCCAGAGCTACATTATGAAAGCCTGTTTCAAAAGGAGCAGGGGTGGGGGTGGGGGGCAGTGGGAGAAGCATCTGAATTAGTCTCAACAATAAGTAATAGTTACCCATTAAGGATTGAGAAGAACATAAAGTGAAAATGTTCTCCTTGGTAGATTTAACATAAAGAATGAGAAGTCAGAAAATAGTGTCACTCCTGAAACCTCCACATAGCATCATCCTGACATACGGGTAGGGCTGATATCAAGGCCCCTTATTTTCTCTCTGGAGCTGCTCTAGTCACGCAGAGCACCTGGAGAGCAGTCATTCGAAAGTGCATTCCCTCCCAGCCATGGTTTGCAGGTAAAGCTCATTAGCTCAATGGGAGGGAAGCGTTCTCTGAAGTAATGAAAAGAATATTTTAAAATGAAACACCATTTTATTATGTTTAAAGGACCCAGAACTGGAGTTAGAATTTTAAGAGGGCTCTGAGGACTGACGAGATGGCACCTTCCCACATTTCCCTTGAATTTCAAAATAAAAACAACCTTAAATGGAAAGAAGACAAGTGCTGCATCACAGATGTGGCATATATTTAATTATTTGTGCATGTGTGTGTGTGTGTGTGTGTGTGTGTGTGTGGACAGGTTTCTGCATGTGTTCATGAATAAGTACACGTGCCTATGTGTAGAGACAAGAGGTCCAGGATGAGTGTCTTCCTCAATTACTACCCAATTTATCTTTGGGACCCGATTCCTTATTGTGCATAAAGCTCAACAGTACAGATGAACTTGCTTGCCATCAAGGCCCAGGAATCATCCTGTCTGCCTCAGCAGTGCTGGTATTAAAGGAACACACCACTGTGGCTGTCATTTCTTTACGTAAGTGTGGAAAATCCAGCTCAGGTACTCATTCTTGCATAGCAAGCACTGGACCAAGCCCTTCCCCACCCATGTGTGTGTCTTTTGCTTTGCTGTTTCCTAAGCACAGGTTGAGTCTGACTACCCAGATACAGGGCTGTAGGCACCCACATATATCACAGGAGCCTGACAAAGAGAGATCCAGTCAGGGCGGAAGTTAGAGATCCGTATTCAGATCTCAAATGCTGACCTGTGACTTTCCTCTGTGCATCCATTATATTATCTGTGGCTGAAAGATGGTTCTGGAGGAGTGAAAGCAAAGCAGACCAAGACAATGTCTACTTTGTAAATGATAACTCCATCACAATAAAACCTGCTCACAATTAGCTCATTGCTTATATGCAAAAGGTGCCAAAGCAAGGCACCGATGATTCCTCTGAGTAGACTATCACCATGCCTTTAAAATATTTACTACCTCCACGATTTCAGCCCAGCAGAGTCTAAGCAAGCTAGTATACCCCACAGTATGGAGAGAAGGAAAAAGAAAGTAAATTATATACACTAACCTAAGGAAATAAGGCAGAATACACAACATGTGTGGGTCTACACAACATGTGTGGGTCTACACAACATGTGTGGGTCTACACAACATGTGTGGGTGTTGAGGTTGGGGTGAGAAGCAAAGCTCTCTTTGCAGAAGTCTTCCAGATGCCTGATGGGAAAGCCTACATTTCTGGAAAAGGCAGGCTTTCAATAACTGCTCAATTACTTCCCAGCTTATAATTACAGTGAATTGTGATTAAAAGACAAGAGAGAGAGAGAGAGAGAGAGAGAGAGAGAGAGAGACTGCTATTTAGACTGGTACATGGTAGGAAGGCAGCCCTGAGGACTTTGGCTAGGCATTAGGCATTAATCCTATGTCCCAAGCACTGCTTTGACACACTCTGTATCAGTGAACTATACCCATGGCAACTTCCACAGCATAGTCATGGCCAAGAATGGAAAACTGGTCATCAAATGGAAAGGTCATTTCCATCTTCCAGAAGAGAGATTCCCACCAATATCAAATGGGGTGAATCTAGTGTAGAGTATGTTGTGGAGTCTACTGGTGTCCCCATGGAGAAGGTCCACTGGAAAAGTAGAGCAAAAGGGATGTCATCTCTGCCCCTTCTGCTGATTCCCCATGTCTGTGATGAGTGTGAACTCTGAGAAATATGACAATTCGCCCAACTGTCAGCATACCTCTTACATCAACTGCTCGCCCCACCCCTACCCCCCCCTACCATGGTCAAAGTCATCCATGATAACTTTGGCCTGACTCATGATCACATTTTATGTCATCAATGCCACTCAGAAGTCTGTGGATATCTCTTCTGGGAAGCTGTAGTGTGATGGCCATGGGGCTGCCCAGAACATCATCCCTGCATCCATTGGCTCTGTCAGCACTGTGAACAAGGTCATCCCAGAACTGAATAAGAAACTTACAGGGATGTTTTCCATGCCCCTATCCTCAGGGTACCCTTGGGGATCTGGAAGAAAATGCCAAGTATGATGATATCAAGTAGATGGTGAAGCAGGCATAAGTGGCTCACTAAAGGGCATCCTGATTATTCCTGAGGACCAAGTTGTTTCCTGCAACTTTACCAGCAATACCCACTCTTCCACCATTGATTCTGGGGCTGGTATTGCTCCCAGTGACAATTTTGTAAAGCTCATTTCCTGCTTATGGCAATGAATATGGCTACAGCAACAGGATAGTAGACCTCAAAAACTCCAAGGAGTAAGAAGCCCTGGACCACCCAACCCAGCAAGAACAGAGAGGAAGAGAGAGGGTGTTGGCCGCTGAGGGGTCCCTGTTCCAGCTCAGCTCCTGACACTGAGCATTTGGGCCTCACAGCTTCCATCCCAAACACCCGGATGAAGTAGGGCATGGGGCCTAGAGAATCCTACTGTCTTCAATACAATCAATGAAGTTCAACGTTTCTGCTTCCCCAAAGAATGGACCAGTTTTCTTCCAAATGTCATTATTATGAAATATAAAGAAAGCCTGAGGCATTGATCAAAATTTGAGAAGACAATCACTATGTCTGATTTTGGTTTGGATTCTGTACTACTACTACTACTACTACTACTACTAAAAGCCCTTATTGAATCAGTTGACAAAACTTGGTAGATGAATAGTAGATTTGAAGAAAGTATTGATCAATACTTAATTGCCTTCAGTAGGTAAGTGCAGTGTGGTTCTATACAGGGATGCCCTTGTCCTCAGAAAACACAAGGGCTGATGGGTAATGCTGCATACTGAATGCAACTCAGTCACAAACTGTTTTTATATATGAAGAAAGAATAGGCGAAATGTCAGTAACTTGTGAATCCCATTAATGGATATGCAGGAGTTTTTGTGCTTACAATTTTTCTTGATACTTGATTTGTGAACAAATGTTTAAAACTGTGTAAGACTGAAAAAATGCAGGATCTCTGGCAGTACAAAGGTGGGAATGAGAATTCCAAGCACGTACTGTGCAGCTGGGTATCATCAAAAATGATGTCCTGTTGTGACTAGATATTAAAAATTTGATCAGCAATGGTGAACTTCCATAGATTTGGGCAATAAAATGAAACATTCTCCCAGATTAAGATTTTTATTATCATCCCTCTGAGGATGTGGTGTTGGTCAGATATTCTTTATTTTGGATCCAGGCCACCTACAACTTCTGAAGTTCATTTATCTCTTGGGTCATTCAAATATTTAAAATGGCATTGAAATATAACATACAACTGAGCAGATTTTTGTCTTGAAATTCCTCTAGTATGTTTCCATCTCCACTCACCATTAGGGAATTTTTGTTTGAAATCCAAAAATCCCTAATGAGCTTAGTCTCTTGATAGCTTCAACATAACTTCCTCCTGATTTAAAGTTTTTCTTATTTTACAATGTGATTTATGTGCCAACTGACACATATCTCAGGAGGTGACTGATATCCACTATGACTGGGGAGTCTGGGAGAAATAATTTTATATAAAGTCAGCTATGAATGGAGAAAAATATTCTTACCTCAGAGGGGATGATGAAAGAGATAATTATCATTTGCACAATGTCTCAAGGTCTTTTGACAAAAGGGTCCATTCAGGTCTACAAGTCATTTTTAATGATGGGCTGTCACATTTTCTTGATAGTACATGGAGTGCCACCACTTTAGGTTGTTTTCTCAGAAGCTGTTGAAGGTGGGTGCCAATAAAAGACACTGATTTCCTTGACCTCAGCTACAAGTATGGATCCTGTCAATAGAATTAGACATAAAGAAATTCATAGCCGGCACATGGAAGTGCACACCTGTAATTCCATCACTGGGGAAGTTGAGGCAGCATGACAATGTGTTCTGGACTAGCCTGGGTTATACAGTAAGACCTCATCTTCTCCCAAAACAAAACAAACAAAAACTCCTAGTTTTTGCCACACTGTTGCTTTTCTCTGGATTACTACATGAGCCGGCTTGTTATATTCATTTTCTGTGTTATTATTTTGTTTATTAGATACATGGTATAGTTAACTTGCATTGTCAATTTGACTGAATTTAAAAACCACTATGAAGCCAGGCAGTGGTGGCGCATGCCTTTAATCCCTGCACTTGGGATGCAGAGGCAGGCGGATTTCTGAGTTTGAGGCCAGCCTGGTCTACATAGTGAGTTCCAGGACAGCCAGGGCTACACAGAGAAACCCTGTCTTGAAAAAACAAAATAAATAAATAAATAATAAAATCACCATGAAAACATACCTCGGGTGTGTCTATGAGGACATTTCCAGAAAGATTGAACTAAGGAGGGAAGATCCACCCCAAATGGGGGTTCCACTATACTTAACCAGCCACCTCAAGCTTCTGCCGTCATGCCTTCCCCAGTTTCAAACTGTGATTCGAGACAGACCCTTCCTTACGGAAGGTGCTTTGTCAGATATATTGTCACAGAAACAGTAAAAGTAACTGAAACAACAAACAACTTTTGCCATTATTTATATGACTAGTTTGTGGCCAAATATAAACATGATTTTCCTATTTATTGGGCATGTATCCAGTGTTAGACATGGAGAGAAAGACTGGTCTCATCAATAAAGCTTAGAGTCTAGTGGAGGAGAAAAACAAAAAATACACACACACACACGTGCACGTGCACGTGGTGAAACAAAAGCATGAACAGAAAGTAAAGAGATGTAGTTCCCAGACCACAACTGCCTAAAATTCCAACCCCAAGGGATGCTGTGTCCTCCGGGAGTGCCCATACATATGTGGCATGCACTCCTGTAGGTACTCATACATATACATGAATAAAAATGAAAAACAAAAATATGTCTTTAGATTTTTCTTTAAGGAGAGAGATGTGAAGCCCAAGATTATAAGAATGGGGCCTGGTGTAAGTTAACTTTTAATAGTTCTTTCTAGGTCTGCTTGTAACGATGTGGTCATGGATTTCCTTATAGGTAACGTATTTTAATAACACACCACTTTTCAGAAACAGTGCATCTGGGCCACAGACGAGCCCAAGCTCATTTTCCTAGCAGTGCCTCTCACATCTTAGAACTTTAATATTGGGGAGGGATTATGTGACAGAATGAAATGTTACAACTATAAAAACGCTCCGGGGCCCTGGGGAATTGCTCATTGGGTTAAAGTGCTTGTCATGAACACCTGAATTCATATCCCTGGCACCCATGTAAATGCCACGTGCCGAGGTGTGTGACCAACGCCAGTGCTGGCAGAATAGGAACAGCCAGAACCTCTCTGTTTGCTACCCAGTCAGTCTGGCCAGCTAGTTAGCTCCATTTCCCCCTCAGTCCTAGGGATTGAACCTAGGACCTCATGTATTTAAGGCAGGTTCTCTACCGCTAGGCCACAACCCCAACCCTTAGCTCTAGTTCATGATACAGCCCCACTCAAAATGAATGAGGTGGACAATCATAGAGGAAGACACCTGATGATGGCCTTTGGCCTTTACAGATACTTGCACTGCACACAATACATGTACACCCATCCCCACACGTGTATGCATGAACACCACATGCATCTCTCTCTCTCTCTCTCTCTCTCTCTCTTTCACACACACACACACACACACACACACACACTCTACTGCAAACAATGATCCAACATTAGTTCTTCCATATTTGGTGATGTTTAAAAAAAAAGAGGAAATGAAGCTTTTTTTTAAAAAATTTTTTTACATTTTTTGGTTTTTCAAGGCAGGGTTTCTCTGTGTAGCCCTGGCTGTCCTGGAACTCACTCTGTAGACCAGGCTAGCCTTGAACTCAGAAATCTGCCTGCCTGTGCCTCCCAAGTTCTGGGATTAAAGATGTGTGCCACCACTGCCCTGCAAAATGAAACATTTTTAAAGCACAAAATAAACAATGTTATAAATAATTAATTAGGTGGCAAACCATGGAACTCATTGCTATTCCTGTGATATCATGTAGTTAATTACTGAATTCTATCTGTATAAAGTGATGGCTCAGTTCACCATTTGGGGGGCTCCTATTGTCTGTTTCCCTTACAAATACTCAGTTGTCTAACTGGTAATGGCCCCTTCCGATCCAGATTCAAAACAAATTATCTATAGAAGTAGCCGTGAAAACAGTTGTAACCAATGTCTATGTAATATTAGTGCTTAATGACTACTGGGGACTGTACACCCATCAGCCCCATATTGGTAGCACTCAGAAGAGCATATAATATAATGCCCTGGATGTTAGGCTAAGTACTTAACATTCCCTCACAATAAACACATGCTGAATAAAATGATAGTTTGGCAGAAGAGAAGGACTCCGTATGCCTGTAGGAGCAAAGAGCGTTACACACCAAAACCTAACCAATAACAATGAAAAAGGTTTGAATCCTCCAAGTGTCTCAAATGCAAACCTTTTGGTTCATGAGCCTTTATTTGCATATTTATTTGTTTGGAACACGTCATACTGCTGTCAAACAAAACAGCAGCCTATGCCAAAACATTTAGGGCAACTTTGCATAAGTTAGTTAAAGGTCATAGCCTGAAGGACTCTTTGCAAGCTTTTGGCTAAAGAGGTTGCAGACTAGAAAACAAAAGAAAACAAAACCAAGAAAACTTGCAACTGGTTGCAGGTGTTTGAGCAAATTTCCTCAGACACCTGTGAAGGTGTCTGCTGCTGTCGCTGCTTCACTTCGCTGATTAAATAAATTCATCAGCTCATCCCTGTTTGCAGGTGTTGGGAAAGTAATCTCAGTGTTCCACAAAAGAAGACATAAACAAAGTAATTTGACAAGATGATTTCTTTTTGCAGAAAGGGTACACCAGAACCCAAACCAACCTAGCGAAAACGCTCAGACAAAATGTCCTCTTTCATCTCTGACGTGGGTGGTGACTGCATCTCATCCCACTGGAGAGAGCTCAATGCCACAGTCTAACATGATTGGCTAATGGCACAAGAGGCGGGAATAGTTCAGGAAATATGGGACCTTGAAAGGCTGATTACCTTTGATAGAAAACAAAAACAAAAACCCAAACATTTCTCATAATACAGGATTTTTTTTTTTTAATCATCTTCTCTCTTTCTGGAGAGACAACCCTAACTGCCTTAATAGAGTCAGGGCAATAATCAATCTGGTTTCATCCTTCTAGATGGAGCTGTTGGCCATGATAGTCACTATAGAGCCCCGGGAGGCCTATCTGAAAGACCCCAAAAGTGCATTGGAACTTCCATTTTGTATAACAGGAGGAAAGGAAGCCCCTGACAGGTGTCTCAAAAGAGATGTGAGGGAGCTGGGCAGTGGTGGCACACGCCTTTAATCCCAGCACTTGGGAGGCAGAGGCAGGCAGATTTCTGAGTTCGAGACTAGCCTAGTCTACAGAGTGAGTTCCAGGACAGCCAGGACTACACAGAGAAACCCTGTCTCAAAAAAAAAAAAACAGAGAGAGATGGGGGGAGAGAGAGAGAGAGAGAGGGAGAGGGAGAGAGAGAGAGGGAGAGAGATGTGAGGGCTAAGCAGAGGCAGGAGTGATTAGCATCACAAATCTTAGAGAACCAGGAAAAGTCAGAATGGAGGATATGATTTAAATCTCCAAATCAAAGTCCATGAGAATCTCTGTTGGGCTGCTGAGAGCATCCATCTATTGGACTCCTCATTTTTCCTTGGCCTCTAAGTCTGGCCTCCAGAATGCTAAACCCAGAATCTGCTCTCAGGCTCTTCGGATAGCAATTGGAGCGGCTAGAGCCTGCTTGAGGTCCCACCCAGATGGGTCCTAGAGATGGAGAGAAAAAGAAATACAACCATCATTTAATTGTTGGTTAAAATAGTGATGGGTGGGTCCCTTAGCTCTAAATCAGTGCTGGCAATGAGCCAAGGTCTGAAGTCTTATATCTGGATGGCATTTTTTCATATTATGAAGAAAATCCACAGTGGGAAATTGCTGTTTAAATGACATCCCATATGGATTTTAGACTAATGTCTAAAGAGTATCTTTACTGGGACTACTGTGGAAGCATACTAATCATTCTAGTCTTTTGTCATACTTCCATGTAGGGTGTTTAAGACAATGCAATTGGCAGAAATTAATCACTTTTTACTGCCAAGGCCAGTTGAGGATCTGATCCCCAGGGGTCACTTGGCTTGAGAAGAATCTTTGGCTCCTCTAGCTTTTCTTTTTAACCAGTTATTCCATCTCTGTGGGGACAAGTCAGTGGCCTTGCTTGACTCTGGCTTTTTGTTTGGAAGCATAGAGGAAACTTTCTCTGTATTGCTTCTCCTTTCTGTAGGCACAACACTAGTTAGAATTCACCAGGTGGGTCTCCACAGCCTCTCTAAGCATAAGAATAGATGATTCCCCACAGTTACAGGGCATTTCAAGAGCAGCCCACAGTGCCCTGTGCAAGATGGGGGCCTTTTAAAATCCCTCTGATCACATCAGTATAGGCCTCCAAGCATGGCTATTGAGGACCCCCGAATGTTGGTTACACCAGTCTGGCACTTTTAACTACTGTGTAATAGTTAGATGAAGCTGGCAGCAGAAAGTCGGCACATTTTAGATAAACTTTGATTAGGCATACATGGAAGCAGCAATTTGACAATAAGGTATTGAACTTTGGCCTTATCAATTTTAATATCATGTAGGGCAGTGGACTGTACCAGGAAAGTTGGTAAGGCTGAGAATGTTCAAAGACTCCAGCACCCCACCTGAGGATCATAGGAGTTTCCTGCTCCTGACCAGATTCCTGGCCTGGAACATGTGACTACACTCTCCACATAGGGATGTGACCAGTGGTCATGTAGCACAGAACAGAATTCTGTATGCTAATGAGATACCTAGATGGGCCCTGAGAGTTTAGCCAATAAGCTTCACTTCCGGACATTCCCTCCTGCAAAAGGTATTTAAATCTCTGGTCCACCCTGAGGAGGTTGTATGCATCCATTTTCCATGATGAAGTATCAGCAAACGACATGGACAAGCGTGGACTGTTTCTCTCATCAAGGACCGCTGTGGGGAGCATGGAGGAAGCCTTCTGTGATGGTTTGTATATGCTTGGCTCAGGAAGTGGCACTACTAGGAGGTGTGGCCTTGGTGGAATAAGTGTGTCACTGTGGGCGTGGGCTTAACACCCTCATCTTAGCTGCCTGGAAGTAAGTCTTCCACTAACAGCCTTCAGATGAATATGTAGTACTCTCAGCTCTGCCTGCCCCATGCCAGCCTAGATGCTGCCATACTCCCACCTTGATAATAATAGACTGAACCTCTGAACCTGTAATATCCCAAATATATATTGTCCTTAATAAGACTTGCCTTGGTCATGGTGTCTGTTCACACCAGTAAAACCCTAACTAAGACACCTTTATCTATAGAGCCGCACTGTCTAAGTCTCCCACACATAGAAGGCCCCTCTGTGCTGCTGGATAAACACTGCTAAATAAGCCATAGTCCTCCCCACATCCCCAGGCCCAGACTTGTCCTTGCAGGCCCCTAGGTCCCCTGTTCCCAACCCCATGTTGTTTCCAGTAGCAACTGGATGCCCAGGCTTGGGAACCCCTGACTCTTTGACTCCACTTTCACTTTGCCTCAGGGACAAGTCTCACCCACTAGTCTCGAGGATAACCCAACTAAGCAAAACATACTTTGCCATTTTCCAAATTTCCTACCTTGGTTTTGTGTGTATAAGTCACCCAGCTGCCACAGTATTTTTCTTGGGCCATCTGAGAGAGTGTTGTTCACCTGGGGGGAGGGGGGAGGGCTGCAGCAATGGAGGCGGGGTGTGCCTCGCCCAAGGGAGAGTATCTGAACACGCTCTGAGATGGACTTGAAATCTTGGAAAGCCCCCAAATAGTTGGAAAAAGAACAATCTCAGTGTTGCACAGAAAAGAATACATTAGCAGAGATTTCTTCTTGCAAAAATTGTGGGCCAGTGTGTGTGTGTGTGTGTGTGTGTGTGTGCGCACGCACGCGCGCCTGTGTGCCTGTGTGTGCATGCGTGTGTACATGTGTGCTTGTGGGTGTGCACTTGTCTGTGCTGAGGCTCGAACCCAGGGCCTTGTGAATGGTAAACACATGCTTTACTGCTGAGCTTTTCCAGCTGTTGGCGATTAAGAAAAAAATAATAAAGCATGTATTTTTACTTACTTAAATTTAACTAATATATGTAAGGCACTAATTAACTCTTGGAACATATCATGAAAAAACTTAAGACAGATTTTGGGGCAATTTCATCCTCAACCTATCATACTCCTTTATTTTAGAGGGCATAACATTGTCTCCCAACTTCTTACCTCTTAGGAAACTTGGCCTTGAATTCACAAAGTCTCAATTTAAATGATAAGTGAAGTGAAAGCAGAGGCTTCCTCAGAGGGTCCTGAAGCAGGGCTGATCCAGGTGGGATTTGGCTCCAGGCCTTCTTTCCACCCCTTAAGCTCTGGCTTCCTCTGAATTAGCCCCGAGCGCCACTACCCTCCCCCACCCCACCCCACCCCCCGCCATCCCCCCCACCCCCCCACCCCCCCCCCTCCCCCCCACCCCCCCCACCCCCGTGACTCTGTGAGCGGCAGGAATTGCCACCCCTTCCCAGAACCTGTATCTGTGTCACTACCACATCATCTTGAATCCAAATGAAGTGTGCTTCTCTGCCACAGCATCCCACAAGCAACCAACCAGAACCCCTGAGGCTCCATGCACAGTGCTGCTGGATCAGCCAGCCGAACTGAGCATGCCTGTGAGCTACACAGCGACCATCTCCTGTCCTGGGAGAATCCCTCTTTCCTCTGGTGGAACGTGAGACTGCTGGGAAGTAGGAAAGGTGGAAGTGGAGGCATGGAGGCGGATGTGGAAAACATCAAATGTCTCCCATCAACTATGAGAAGCAAATCCAGAGGCAGACAGGGTAGTGTGCGTCTGTAGTACCAGCTACTTGTGAGACATCTTTGTGTCCAGAAATTTGAGACAGCTTGGGTCATATAGCAAAACCACATTAAAAAAAAAAAAAAAAGAGGGTTGGGCCAATAATATGGCTTAGTTTGCAAAGGTGTCTGCTGATGGGTTCATCTCCCAGGAGCCACATAGTGGAAGGAGAGCAACGACTTTCAAAATTAGTCCTCTGACCTCCACTGGTATGCCTGCTCATGTGTTTGCGTCACAAAATAGACAAACTTTTAAATAAAATAAAATAAAATAAAATATTTTAAACAAAATAAAAGAGATTTGGCTTCATTTCGAAACAGTTGTATCACCTCTCTTTTCTCCCAGAGAAAGAAGGTGTCCTGGTTAGAAAAAAACTATGCATAATCTCCAAGTGAAAGAATGTTGTCTCTTATCTGTATCCAACCACATTACTTTGTAACACAATGTATCAAGTGAGCAGAGCTGCCTACCCCGAGCACTCACAGTCCAGATGTGAAGCATCCCCACACGGATGCCATGAAGCAATAAAAAGGCCTTGGGGGTTCTGCTCCTTGAAGTTTTTCATTGTCAAAGCCATCTTATCAGTATGGGGGGGGGAGGGATACACATGTCATAGAACATATATGTGATGGTTTGTATATGATTGGCCCAGGAAGTAACCCTATTAGGAGGTGTGGCCTTGTTGGAGTAGGTGTGTCACTGTGGGTGTGGCCTTAAGACCCTCACCCTAAGTTGCCTGGAAGTCAGTCTTCTACTAGCAGCCTTCAGATGAAGATGTAGAACTCTCAGCTCCTCCTGCACCAAATCTGCCTGGATGCTGCCATATTTCTGCATTGATGACAATGGACTGAACCTCTGAGCCTGTAAGCCAGCCACAATTAAATGTTGTCTTTTATAAAACTTGCATTGGTCATGGTGTCTGTTCATAGCAGTGAAACCCTAACTAAGACAATGTATAAAGGCCAGAGGATACATTATTTTTTTTTCTATTATTAGTAGTAGCAGTAGCAATAGTAGTAGTTTGATTTTTCAAGATAGGGTTTCTCTGTGTAGCCCTGGCTGTCCTGAACTCACTCTATAGACCAGACTGGCCTTGAACTCAGAGGGCTGCCTTCCGAGGGCTGGGATTAAAGGTATGCGTCACTACTGTCCAGCCAGAGGACAATTTTATGGAGTCAATAATTCTCTGCATCCACCTTTAAATGATGTGCTGGTTACTTTTGTTGTTGCTGTTGACTTGGCAAAAACTCAAGTCACCAAGGAAGTGAGGGCCTCTATGGATAAGTTGCCTCTATCAGACTGGCTTGTAGGAATTTTTGTGGAGCATTTTCTTAGTTAATGACGTCTGTGGGAGGGCTCAGCCTACTTACTGTAGTGGGTACTGCTCCTAGGTTGTATAACAGAGCAAGCTGAGCAAGCCATGGAGAGCCAGCCAGTGCACAGTCCTCCATGGTCTCTCTGTTTCAGTTCCTTCCCTCAGGCTGCTGCCTTGGTATCCCTCAACGATGGACTGACTGTAACCTGTAAGCTAAAATAAACCCTTTCTCCCACAAGTTATTTCTGACTATGGTGTTTACAACGGCAACAGAGAAGCAAACTAAATTCCTAAGTTCCTAGCACTGAACTCAAGTCACCAGGTGTCTGCAGCAAGGGCTTTTACCCAAGAGCTAACTCACTGGCCCTATCTCCACCTTTGATCTACAGGCTTCAAACAGAAATCACAGCTTTCACTACTGCCAAGTTGGCTGGCTTTTTCTAAACCCCCAATCTGGCAGGACCCCATGGTCTTCTTTACTAAAGCTTTTAGATGATACCAGATTGCGGAAATGTTGTACAAATTGTTATACAATATTTTCTTGTTAGGTGCTTGGTAGGTGAACCCATCAGTAAGTAAGGCAGGGTTATAGCTCTGCTTGATTCAGCAGGAAGCAGACTGTAAACATTTTTAATTGATCAGTCAAAGCAAAGACCCTTTAATGAGTTGACTCTTGAAGGTACTGTTCTGCACATCGACCTCTGTGACCATGTATTCCTAGGGCTAGCAATGCTTCCTTGCCATCTCTTGAATCTGAGCCTTTCTTTCCCTTTGTATAGGAAAGGCTCTTCCAATCCCTCCCCAGCCGTCTTTCTCTTTATCTCATTAACTTCTGCATCTTTTGAGTTTCAGTGTCTATGTCCTAAGCTACTCCTTTTCCTAGATTTGATAGGATACTTTTGTTATCATTGTTTTGCTTGAACATTGAGTAGCAAAGGTTGGCTCTGGATTCCTGTCACTGTGTGCTCAGTTTATGCTGTGCAAAGTCAAGATGCTGTAGTCAGTAGACAACTGAGCCATGTCTCCAGCCCTCCATCAGAAGTCTTTATGGATTCATTTTAATCTGCCAAGACTTGGTGGGGGACACGGCAATTTGAGAACTAGACAGCTATTAAGGAGATACCTAGTCTTTCCCCCAACTAGACTCTGTGCTCCTTGAGGGGCAAAGCTTTTTACATTGTTTCTACCTCTGAGCATCATGCCACACCCTAGGGTCTGTGGCCCTGCCATTCCTTCTGCCTATGACCCTTTCTCCCTGGGTAACAATTCAGTCAACTCTCTTGCTTTTTCCAGGTCTCTGCTCACAGATGAAGGTAGCCATGACAACTTTGATTGTCACCTAAGAAGCAGTAACTGCCTCCATCCGGAGCATCACCGTTCCCCCATGTCCTCTCTAGAGCACTCATCTTCAAATCTGTCTCTGTGTATTGCCCCATGAAAAGTGTAAGCTTTTCAAATCAGGGTTTTGGGTACAGGAAGCTGCTGTAATCTTGAGGCCTGCCTAATGGAGGTGATAATTTCCAAGCTCAAAACAAACACAAAAATAAAGAGAAAAGAGGAAAAAAGCTAAAAGCCTAAGCCAAGCAGAGATGGCATGTGCCTCTAATTGCAGTACTCGGGAGGTAGAGGCAGGCATGTCTCTGAGTTAGAGGGCAGCCTGCTCCACAGAGCAAGTTCTAGGACTGTCAAGGATATACAGGGAAACCCTGTCTTGAAAAAAACAAAAAGAAACAAAATAACAAAAATAGATAGGACTAGTCGGTGACTTTTTCCTAGTATAGCTAAATTGCCTTTCATGTGTTAGGTACACAAACCATATTAAATGAACAGAAGGATAAACCCATGTGTAACGTGTAGCAAATAATCTGGTTCCCAGTAGGCACTTAGTATATATTTTAGAAGAAAACCGCAGTTGGGAGTTACTGAGCAAATACAGGGTACTTGACTTAATTAGAAGAGATGCATAAAGGGGCTATATATATATATGTATATATATATATATGGAATATATATATATATGGAATAAAAGAATTTTATGCCTAGTATGGAAGCACACTCCAAGTTCAAGGCCAGCTTGGTTATCATAATGAGACATTCTCCAAAAGAAAAGAAAGGGGGAAAAACCCAATACAAATAAACAAACAAAACCAAAACAAAATCTTGAAAACTGTTTGATTTAGGTTTTCTTCCCTGCCCATTTTATTATATCCATGCAATAGGTAAAAGGTGAGTCAAATTCTTAGTGTTGATAGCTAGATGAAACTATCTAAGCAGGCTGGGAAGGCTGAGAAACTCTTCCCTCCCAGACACCCTGCTCTTCCACCCCACCCTCCTCTCCCCCCACCCGACCCCCGCAGCCCCACCCCCCATCCCCGCTCCCACCCCACCCCCATCCTCACCCCACCCCCACCCCTGCTCTTCAACATATTTTCATGCAGCTGGCAGCTTTTGTAGTTCTGCACTTTCTTGCCAAGAATGGAGATTAAAAATGTCCCATAGAGAAATTAGCGTCAGAGTTGACCAACTGGAAGCCAAACCCTGCAGCTATTTTCCTGCGTTCCTCAACTCCCGGGAGAAGCAGAGAGGGGGAAAAAAGCAGAGTCTGGAGGACAGTGTTCTAGAAGGGTCATCCTCTTGTGGAGGCGAAGCAGAGGGAGGTGAGGGGGTGGGGTGGGTGGGTGCAGGAACTGTAGCAGAGCAGAGGCCTGTGCCAGGAGAGGCTCAGTCTCTGCCTCTAAACATTCAGGTTTTTTTATTCCTAACGATTCTCGGGAGCTGTATGGTTTCTTCTGGAGCTGTGGAAGGCTTTGCTCCATCAGTCTTGATATTCACAGTGACAGCTTATTTACTCTCAGGAGAAGAGAGAAAAAATGGCTACCTTTTTCTCTTCATAAATTCTTTCCTATCAATGTAAAGATACCATGGCTGTTCTTGCTTAACAAAATTCTAGCTATAGAAATTTAGCCTAAATTTCAATATAATACTCCATAATGGTTATTATAAATTGCTCTACTCCTTTGGGAACTACTACAAAGACTTGACCATGGAATATTTTTCCTGGGATGTAGGAAGCCTCGTATGGAGATAAAAGCCATTTGAAATATGATTATCTCTCCCAATCTGGCTCATTTGGCTTTTAATGATCATTAAAAAGATTAGCAGCCCTCAATTCACAAACAAAAAGAAAGAATGAGGTATGTGTTGGCTATTACCATTATTCTTAGGGTAGGTGCTAACCTACTGGAGAAGTATTCTGCAAACCCAACAGCAATCACACGTGTTTATATTTGGAGATGCTTTGGGCTCAGATAGGTTATGCCCTTGTCTAAGGACATGTTAGATATTGTGTGATGGTGTGGGCTTCTGCTTCTTTTAACACTGTTTTCCATAAAATTCATGCTTGTGGACTGTAAAACTGAGTTACAAAAACAAAAACAAAGCAAAAAACAAAAACCCTCATATTTTATAAAAGTTCCAGGTTTTGAGTTAGGCTGCATTCACAGCTGTACTGAGGTGTATGTGACGCATTTGCCATGAATTGACTACCCCTGAGTCCATTTGCTGACTGAACACTGGTTCTTGTAATAAGTAACTTTTTTCCTTTGTAAGTTATACAACATATACCAGCATATTCTGTGCTGTTTTAATATATCATAATTTTTAGTGATTTTAGAGAGTTTGTTTTGTTTTGTTTGTTTTGTTTTCAAGACAGGGTCTCACTGTATAACTCTGGCTGCCTTGGAACCCACTCTGTAGACCAGGCTGGCCTCAGACTCACAGAGATCCACCTGCCTCAGGCTCCCAAGTGCTGGGATTAAAGACATACAACACTTTGCCCAAGTTAGAGAGTTCTTAAAAATACAGGTAGAACTCACAGAAAATGCAGTTTGCTATTTTATTGCTTTTATTGTGCTAGGACTAAATTTAGGGCCATCTCCCATTGTAGGAAAGTACCTTTTGATGAGCTACATATTCAATCCCAGAAGATGTTAAAGATGTATTTTCATTAATACATATATAGTAATTGTATATATATATATACAAAGTACCCTTCAGTATGTACAAAATGTAATCATAAAATTGGGGTAATTGGTATACCTGTCATCTCAGACAACTTTTTTTTAGTAATATGCTTTATCCCTTGAAATTTTCATGCATTTATATACTGTATTTTGGTCAATCCACCATTACCTCTTTCCACCTCCCTCTAGTGTCTGTCCCCCACCCCCTCCTATGTCTACATAAAGGCAGCCTCTGATCATTTCCTAGATTGTATGGATTCTGGATAGTTCATCTAAATGGACCGGTACCATGCAGTGGTTTGAATGAGAATGTCCTCCATAGGCTCACATGCGTGAACACTTAGTCCCCAGATGGTGGCGCTGTTTGCGAGATTATAGAACTATTGGGAGTCTTGCTTGAGGAAGATATCATAGCCAGCTTGAGGATTTGTCACAGAAACAAGTAAAGTAACTTAAGATGCTCACTATAGGGTTTTGTGCTTTCCTTCTTTCAAGGTACCTCCATGTTTTGGCATGTTAGTAATTGGTTCCTTTTACATCATTATATAGATATGTATATACACATATATAGTCCCCCCCACACACACACACCTGTGTGTGTGTGTGTTGTATATCCGTATGTATATATAAATGGATATAGTTCATTTTGTTTATGTTTTTATTTACTGAAGGGTATCTGAGCTGTTTCCATATTCTATTTATTGTGACTAATACTGCTACAGGCATTTATATATTTTTTTTAAATTTTAAAAAAGGGGAGTAAAAATAATTTATGATAAAATTAAAGATTTACATGGAAAATATTTCAGATAAAATAGAAGAGACACATGTTAAAATTGACAATTTTCATGGAAAATTAAAGAATCAAGTGGTAGACATGTAAAACATTGCTAAATTAATTGAAATATGGGATAGAAAGATTTTATGATGGATTGAAGATTTACATGGAATATATTTCTGATAAAATTGTAGAAAAATGTAGAAAGACATGTTAGAATTGAAGATTATCATGGAAAATTTTATATAGATACAATAATAGTAGGCATAAAAGTATTCCTAAGTTGATTGAAAGTGGAATTACAAACATTTTTCTGATAAACTTGAAGATTTACATGGAAAATATTTCTGATAAAATTGAAGAAATATATAGAAAACATGTTAAAATTAAAGATTATCATAGAAATTATATAGATAAAATGATAGGCCTAAAGATAATTCTAAGTTGATTGAAGGTGGAATTATAAACATTTTCAGATAACATTGAAGATTTACATGGAAAACATTTCTGGTAAAATTCAAGAAATATATAGACAAACTCATTAAAATTGACTATTTCATGGAAATTTTTACATATAAAATGGTAGATATAAAAACTCTTTCTAAATTAATTGAAGGTGGAATTAAAAACATTTGTGATAAAATCAAAGATTTACATTGAAAACGTTTCTGATAAAATAAATATATAGAAAGACATGCATTTATGCATTTATTGAAGATTATCATGAAAAATAATGCAGATAAAATGGTAGACATAAAAATTACTAAATTAATTAAAAGGGGAATTACAAATATCTTCTGATAAAATTGAAGATTTACATGAGAAATAATTTATTAGTCTATGTCTTTTTATTGGGGAATTGAGTCCATTGTTGTTAAGAGATATTAAGGAATAGTAATTGTTGCTTCCTGTTATTTTTGATGTTATTTTTATGTTTGTGTGGGTATCTTCTTTTGGGTTTGTTGGAAGATTACTTTCTTGCTTTTTCTAGGGTGTAGTTTCCCTCTTTGTGTTGGCATTTCCCATCAGTTGTCCTTTGTAGTGCTGGCTTTGTGGATAGATATTGTGTAAATTTGGTTTTATCATGGAATATCTTGGTTTCTCCATCTACGATGATTGAGAGTTTTGTTGGGTATAGTAGCCTGGGCTGGCATTTGTGTTCTCTGAGGATCTGTATGAGGTCTACCCAGGATCTTCTAGCTTTCATCATCTCTGGTGAGAAGTCTGGTGTGATTCTAATAAGTTTGCCTTTATAAGTTACTTGCCCTTTTTCCCTTACTGCTTTTAATATTCTTTCTTTGTTTAGTGAATTTGGTGTTTTGATTATTATGTGCTAGGAGGACTTTCTCTTCTGGTCCAGTCTGTTTGAAGTTCTGAAGGCTTCTTGTATGTTCATGGGCATCTCTTTCTCTAGGTTAGGGAAGTTTTCCTCTATAATTTTGTTGAAGATATTTACTGGGCCTTTAAGATGTAAATCCTCGCTCTCATCTATACCTATAATCCTTAGGTTTGGTCTTCTCATTGTGTCCTGGAGTTCCTGGATGTTTTGGGTTACCAGATGTATGCATTTTGCATTTTCTTTGACTGTTGAGTCAATGTTTTTTATGGTATCTTCAGCACCTGAGGTTCCTTCTTCTATCTTTTGTATTCTGTTGTTGATGCTTGCATCTATGACTCCTGAATTCTTTCCAAGGTTTTCTATCTCCAGAGATGTCTCTCTTTGTGATTTCTTTATTGTTTCTACTTCCACTTTTAGATCCTGGATGGTTTTGTTCAGTTCCTTCACTTGATTGTTTGTGTTTTCCTGTAATTCTTTAAGGGATTTTTATGTTTCTTCTTTAAGGGCTTCTACCTGATGACCCATGATCTCCTGTATTTCTTTAAGGGATTTTTGAGTTTCCTCTTTAAGGGCTTTTACTTGTTGACTGATGGTCTCCTGTATTTCTTTAAGGGAGTTATTTAAGTCTTTCTTGAAGCCCTTTATCAGCATCATGAGATACGATTTTAAAATCCAACTCTTGCTTTTCCAGTGTGTTGGGGTGTCAGAGACTTGCTGTGGTGGGAGAACTAGGTTCTGATATTGCCATGTGGCCTTGGTTTCTGTTGGTAGGGTTCTTGTGCTTGCCTTTCGCCATCTGGTTATCTCTAGCACTAGTTGGTATTGTTGTCTCTCGCTGGAGTTTGTTCCTCCTGTGGGCCTGTAAGCTTGTGTCCTTATTCCTCTGAGCTCAAAAGTGGAAGCACTGCAAGGAGATTGCTCTCTCCTGGCAGGCTATGCACAGAAGGCTGTGGAGTTTCCTGGCTCCGTGGTGCAAATGGCGGCGGGAAGACTTTCGTCCCAGCTGCTCCACTGATCTTATGCCCTGTGTGCTCCTAGCTGGTCCCCTCCAGAGAGAAGGTGGAGATCTCACCTCTGTGCTCAGAAGTGAAAGCGCTGCTGGGAGATCACTCTCTCCTGGCGGGCTATGCACAGAAGGCTGTGGAGTCTCCTGGCTCCTTGGTTGTAGAGGCCAGCTCACACATCTTAATCGTGGGTTCTCTGGAAGGAGAGATGGGTAAGGAACAGGCTGCAAGAGAAATTACATGGAGAGACACAAAACACATGGCTTTTGGTTCAAGTCTCCATCTTTAATGCCTCTTTTCCCAACCAACAAAGGCAGACCAAGCCCCTCCCCTGAAGGCTGGAAACTGGTTCTTCTTGTTCTTCAGGAGGTGGGTGGTCAGGTTGCTGGCTGCTATTCTTGAGAGCAGTGGGCAGAGGGAGGTCACACTTGATGCCAACGGACTCGCTACGGGCATTTTTGTATAAGTTTTTGTTCATATACCTTTTTAAGTCCTTTGGGTATGTCTACCTCGGAACTGTTAGCTTATGCATAATTTAGCCTATTAAGGAACTGCCAAACTGCTCACAGCCATGATACCGTTTATATTTCTATGTGAAGTGCATAAGCTCCTGTCATTTTCGCATTGTCAACATTTTGTTATTTTCCATTTTACAAAGTATAGCGGGCCTAGTGGGTATATAGAGGCATCTTATGGCTTTGATTTGCATCACTTCATGTATTTTAAAAACAAGCTTTAATCTTTAGGAGGGAAGGTTTAAGTTTAGTGAAAACTTGAAAAGATAATAGGACGATATTTTACTACCATAGACGCACATAAAATATACGAGAAAACTACTTCCTCTGCATTATTTTGCACTTGTTTACCTTGGATTATTTTGATAGAGAAATACGCCACAGGAGTACACCAGTGTGGTTAATAAAGGTTCTGCTGTGTTACTTACTTTGCCTACAAAGCCCATGGTCTAAAGACTCTTACAATGAGTAAAGAGGTTAAAAACAGAAGCTGGGTGTGCTGGCTGGGTGTGCTGGCTTGTCCCTGTCATATCAGTACTTGAGTGGTTGGAGCAGGAGGATTGACAACTAGTAGAGGATTACACTGGCCTGAGCTATATAGTAAGTTTTAGATCTGCTTGAGCTGTAAGGCCTTGCCTCAGAAATGCATAAATAGCAGAAGTACCTAAGCACATGGTTTAAAACATGGTTTTTGTTTGGATCACACAGATTTGAACACTGGTTGCATCATGCTAGACAAGGTGTTTAACATTTCTGAACCCCAGTCTCTCCATCATCCTGGGGCAGTGTGTGCCCAGGAGAGTCATTACGGTGGCATTATGGGATTTAGGTGTGGAAATATATTTGAAGCAGTTAGTTACATGCTTTTAAGTGAAATGTTTCCTTATTTTTAAAGCCCAGAACATGCTCACTCTGTGTCCTTTCGGCTGGTGAAGATCTACTTGGAGACTCATTTCCTCAGTGTTCAGGGCTGGTCAAGACCCAGTGAAGACTCACTCTCTCTGTGTCTTTCATTCGTGCTTCCAAACTTCTTCCTCAGTCTTCAAGTATGCACTGATATCACACTGCATATCAGGCGGTGGGCAAGGAACGGCACCCCAAACCGTCAGTCTAGAAGTTGAGAGCTACAGTTCAAATCCCGACCGGCACTTCCTGGGCATCTGACCAGCATTGTCTGGTTTCTGTTTCCTTATTGGTAAAATGGGGTTAAATTCTCCAGCCTCTGACATGGAGAGCATTAAATGAACATGCTATGTGAAGCATTCAGCAGCATGTCCAGCACAGTGGGAACGTGCTAAGAGGACGATTGCTGCCATTGCTACCACAGTCACGATTTTGATCCTAGCCAAAGACAAATTATTGTAAAGATTTAATGAGATTGCAGTCACAAAGAATGATGGCAGTCATATGCCTTGCTGTAAACATGTCTCCACAGCAATATTTTTTTTTTGAGTTGCTTTTTGTCCATTTAAAAAGGTAAAATCAGTCTTAGCTCATGGGTTGTGCAGAGGCAGGCTAAAGAGCAGAGCAGAGGTGGGCCGTCAGCTCTGTCAGAGCAGAAGGATAATTCGGTGTCGCGTGAGACTTGGTTTGGGTCACATGCACAAGCATGTTTGCATAAGGATATGATGGAGAGAAAAGAAAACCACTTCTCTTCTCGTGAACAGCAATCTGAAAAGTTTGTAAGATACAAACCAAGAGATAGTTCCCAGCCATCTGGTGAGCAGTGGCAGGAAATGCCAGCTTGCCTTAGCAAGGGGATGGCATAGCTGTAATATTTTTACATTTAATGGCGTCAATTAAAAAAAAATAAAGGCATACCAAGACTGCATGGTAAAGTAAAATTAGTAACTGAAGGAAGCTGAGTAAGTCTGAAATAGGGTAACCCTGGTTTTAAAATAAAGACCGAGGAGAGAAGAGAGAAAAGAAGTGTGGTCTTGTGTTCCCTTCCAGTACTCAGCTGCGAGAGAGTTCCCAGCCCTGTCTGAATTCTAGAGGCAAGGTTAAAGATCAAGGTCAAACATCTGAAAAATGCAGATGCTGAGAGCCTGGAAGCAGAAACGCCCCTCAGCATATGCCAGTTTATGCACTCACTAAAGCAGAAAGCTAACACAGTCATTAAAACCTCAGTACCTTCCAACACGAAGCTTAATTCAACCATTCACTATTGCATCCAAAATCCTAGTAAGGCACAAAGGCAGACAGGCAGTGTCTCAGCCGGGACTACAGAAATGCTCAGCATGCAAGGACTCCACATTTGGAAACGACTCCCTGGGAGGCATTGCTCATAACCACTCTGAGGCTGGCTAAGTCTTTCCTCACCTGGGCAACAGTCCATAAAAAATGAGCTGGAAATTCTAGGAACGTGGTGAGTCTGGAGAGCGAGTCAGACCTATTTCTGGAGTCTTCCCCCGTCTGGCTACATGGTTTCAGTGGGGAACAGTTTTTCTAAGATGAGGAAGATCAAGGAGCAAGGTCGCCTAGGCTCCACACTGCCTTTGTCTCCTGACTCATATTCCACAACCTCACCTCAGAGACAAGCTTTGTGGGACCACATATTCTCACTGGGGGAGGGGAGGGGACTTTACTTACCCAGGGACCTGAGTGAATACAAAACACACCTTCAAGCACCAGAATGTGATCGCACCACCAGACTGCCTTTCACGTCATAAAATACTATTAACATAAACAGAGGGGAGGAGGCAGGAACCCTTCTAACAGTTCAGTTTATAAGACACTGTCTTCTCTAATGAGAAGGCCTCTCAGACCACTTTGGGATTCCCCGTCTGTGAACTTTCTAAACACTGTTTTGTTCTTTTGTCTGAATGCCAAATCTGGGGAGTGAGCTTCCTCTTGAACATTCTCCTCAACCTTCCTGATGCTGTGACGTTTTGTGTTGTGGTCACCCTCACCCATAAAATTACTTTTGTTGCTATTTCATAACTGAAATTTTGCTATTTTTATAAATAATAAATATCTGTGTTTTCCAATGGTCTTAGGTGACCCCTGTGGAAGAGTCATTTGAACCCTCGAAGGGGTTGAAACCCAGAGGTTGAGAACCATGGTTCTACAAAGAACTATCTGTCTTAGTCAGGGTTTCTATTCCTGCACAAACATCATGACCAAGAAGCAAGTTGGGGAGGAAAGGGTTTATTCAGCTTATACTTCTGCATTGCTGTTCATCACAAAAGGAAGTCAGGACTGGAACTCAAGCAGGGTTGGAAGCAGGAGCTGATGCAGAGACCATGGAGGGATGTTTCTTACTGGCTTGCTTCTTCTGGCTTACTCAGCCTGCTCTCTTATAGAACCCAAGAATACCAGCCCAGGGATGGTACCACCCACAAGGGGCCCTCCCCCCTTGATCACTAATTGAGAAAATGCCTCACAGTTGGATCTCATGGAGGCACTTCCCCAACTGAAGCTCCTTTCTCTGTGATAACTCCAGCCTGTGTCAAGTTGACACACAAAACCAGCCAGTACAATTGACCCCTTGTCAACTTGACACACAAACACATCATTATTAAGCCTCAACTCTTACTTTCTTATTCATCCCCAAGATCTAAATTACTTTAAAAGTCCCACAGTCTTTGCATATTAAAAGTTCAATCACTTTAAAATATCCAATATCTTTAAAATTCAGAGTCTTTTAAAATTTCAAAGTCTCTCAATTGTGGGCTCCACTAAAATACTTTCTTCCTTCAAGAGGGGAACATATCAGGGCACAGTCACAACCAAAAGCAAAACTCAAACTCCAATGGTTCAATGTCTGGGATCCAACTCACGATCTTCCGGGCTCCTCCAAGGGCTTGGGTCACTTCTCCAGCTCTGCCCTTTGTAGCACACAGTTTGTCTTCAAGGCTCCAGCTGCCTGTACTCCACTGCTGCTGCTATTCTTGGTGGTCATCGCATGGTACCGGCATCTCCAAAATGCTGCTATCTTCCTCTGTAATTAGGCTTCAACAATAGCCTCTCATAGGCTCTCTTCACGGTGACAAGCCTCTGTTCCTATGCATGACCCCTTCAAGTCCTGGGTTATCAATTGCAACTGAGGCTGCACCTTTACCAATGGCCTTCCGTGGCCTCTCACTATACCAAGAACCTCAGCTGCTCTTCATGACCCCTTCATGCCTTCAAAACCAGTACCATCTGGGTGACTCTTACACAGTACCAAGTCCAGCCACAGCACAAAATACAATGTGGCTATCTCTGAAACACACTCTCTGTGCTCTCAGAAAACACTTCCCAGAAGATTTCACCTCAGTGATGCTGGTCTCTTCTTAATCACTGCTAATTTCTTAGCTCCAGCTAACCAGCATCAATAGTCCCAGTAACACAAAGGATTGCTGTAGTGGTTCTGGTGTTTTGTTAATCACAGCTGATTCTTCAGCCCCAGCTAACCAAAACCACAGAATCTTCACAATCAAAACATGGCCACTGTAAGTGCCTTTAATCTTCCCTCTGAAATTTCACAAGCAAGGCCTCCATCTTCTGCACTGTTCTTAACATTATTTTCCAAGCTCCTACAGAACTTTCCACTGAGCTCTTAATATCAAATGGATCATCTAGTCCAAAGTTCCAAAGTCCTTCCACAGTCCTCCCCAAAACATGGTCAGGTTGTCACAGGAATACCCCACTCCTGGTACCAATTTGTCTTAGTCAGGGTTTCTATTCCTGCACAAACATCATAACCAAGAAGCAAATTGGGGAGGAAAGGGTTTATTCAGCTTACACGCTGCATTGCTGTTTATCACAAAAGGAAGTCAGGACTGGAACTCAAGCAGGGTTGGAAGCAGGAGCTGATGCAGAGACTATGGAGAGATGTTCCTTACTGGCTTGCTTCTCCTGGCTTACTCAGCCTGCTCTCTTATAGACCCCAAGAATACCAACCCAGGGATGGTACCACCCACAAGGGGCCCTCCCCCCTTGATCACTAATTGAGAAAATGCCTCACAGTTGGATCTCATGGAGGCACTTCCCCAACTGAAGCTCCTTTCTCTGTGATAACTCCAGCCTGTGTCAAGTTGACACACAAAACCAGCCAGTACACTATCAGTGTATCTTTTAGTCCTGTGCCTTCAGTCCTTAATATAACTGACAAAATAAGTAATCAATATTTTTGTGGAATAAATAAAATAATGTCCTTGATATTCAATCGCTGTTATACAATACATTTTTTTCAGCTTAGACTAAGAGAAACTCAAGATTTATGTTAAAGCATTTGAACTTGATGCTATATAGTTTAATAAGACATCATATTATACACCGAAGTTTGACTGATTTCTTTAGCAAAGGGTTTGATACTATAATGTTGCCAACTTTAGGGTATATTAAAAATGTCTACAGAAATATGGGCCAAGCACTGCAGCTTTGATCAAAATAAACTCACACTACACTTAAATTTTTGGAACTTTTAGATAGTTGCATAAAAAAAGCAATCAAAGAGCCTGCAGGGTAATTTCCTTTTGTGAGGTTTCCCCAACAATCCCCATGTGCACAGACTCTGTGTGTGTGTGTGTGTGTGTGTGTGTGTGTGTGTGTGATCTGATAGCCAATGATTGTTCTAAAGGCTGAAAGGAGAGGTGCCAGGGAGCACCAGATCCTTACACTTGCTAAGAGCCTGTTTTTTCATTGAGCCTCACCTCCGTGCCTGATATTTTTGAATCATTGGTGGTTGTTAAAGCTTCTAAAAAATAGTTTCTACCTCTATTCTCAACAACTGAATTACTTTAGCAAGAATTGCAGTCTCTCTGCTTGCTTTTTCCCTCCTGAAAAATGTCTTCCTCAGTCTGCTAAACTGGATTAGGAAAACTTCTATGGGCATCTTTCCTTATAGGCAGAACAAGGCCAGTCTTACAAGGCCAGGATGAGGCCACCTGAGGGATGGCGGAGCTAGGAGACAGACAACTGTACCTGAGGGTGTCTGTGTCAGCTACTTGTATTGCTGTGGCGATGAAATTCCTGACAAAAGCATGTGAAGGAAGAAAGGCTTTGGCTCAAGGTTCAACACACTCCTTCAAGGTAGGGGAAGGCCTGGTATCAGGAACCGGAACAATTGCTTATTCTGTTTCTGCTGCCGATGCTGAGAGGAATGCCGGCACTCTACTCATTTTCTTCTTTCTTAATTTATTTTCATTTTATTTTTGTTTTTATGTGCTTTGGTGTTTTGCCTGCATGTATGTCTGTGTGAGGGTGTCAGGCTGGAGTTACAGACAGTTGTGAGCTGCCATGTGGGTGCTGGGAATTGAACTCAGGACCTCTGGAAGAGCAGGTCAGTGCTCTTAACCACTGAGCCATCTTTCTAGCCCCCCGCCCTTCTCCTTTTTATTTATTCTGAGACTCCAACAAGTAGGAGAGTGCCACTCACATTTAAGGTGCATTTTCTCCCCTCCAATTAGCCTAATTTAGAAAATCCCTAACAGACATACCCTGAGGCTGGTTTCCACGGAGATCCTAAATCTCATCAAGTTTACAATCAAATTTAACCATAGCAGAACCATTTAATCCTCTCATCCAGACAGACTGAGAGCCATTCGCAGGCTAGCCTTGCCAGTTATGTGGAATAATACATTTCCTGCTTGGGTTAAGATAGTTAGACTGGGTTTGTTGTTGGCAACCCAAACCTACCATAAATTGTTATTTTAGTCTCATTTAAAATCTGGAATAATTGCTGAAAGGACAGTGGTTTACTCTGTCTTGGAACACTCAAAATAGGGTATTCTTCGGCTATTGCAAGTATCACACATAGGACTATGCTTACCAAAGGGGAGTTAATAATATATCAGTCAGGAGTTTAAAAAAATGATTACTTTGCCTGGTACGATGTGACACATGTTTTTCGTTTTGTTTTGTTTTGTTTCTGATACAGGGTTACTCTGTATATCACTGGCTGTCCTGGATCTCACTTTGTAGACCAGGCAGGCCTCAAATGCAGAAATCTGCCTGTCTCTGCCTCCCAAGTGCTGAGATTAAAGGTGTGCACCACTACTGCATGACACCTGCTTTTTTTCTTTTATTGAATATAATCTTCATTTACATTTCAAATGCTAATACTTTTCCCAGTTTACCCCTCCCTGAAAACCCCCGACCCTTCCTCCTACCCCCTGCTTCCTCGTATATGCCCCTTCACCCGACCCACTCCCACCTCTCCCCCTCCTTGATTTTCCTTTGTTGGGGCATCTAATGAGCCTTCACAGGACCAAGGACCTCTCCTCCCACTGATGCCCGACAAGGCCTTCCTCTGCTACACTTTTGGCTGGAACCTTGTGTACCCCTTGGTTGATGGTTTAGTCCCTGGGAGTCCTGGGGCGTTTGGATGACATGTAGCACTCAGGAGGTAGTTGCAGAGGCCAGCCTGGTCTAGTGACTAGGCTACTAGTGAGACCTCGTCTCAACAAACAAACAAACAAACAAGCAAAAAGAATATTAACGGGCACTGTGTGTGTGTGCGCGCATATGCATGTGTTTGCACTACCAAATGCCAAGCCCTTGAACTTTTTATTATTTTTTTTGAGAAAGGTGTCTATCATGAAGCACAAATGGCCTCAAGGTTTCTAGGCAGTCAAGGATGGTCGGACCTCAGTATTCTCCTGTCTCCACTCACCAAGTGCTGGAATTACACGCATGCGCCACTGTGCCCAGGCTTTGTTGCGTGCATATATACTGATGAAAAACCAACAAGAAGCTGGGAGTAGTACTACAAGCTGGTGATAGCAGGCTAGAGGTTGATCACAGAGGACCTGAAGCTCGAAGCCATCTCAAGCTACACAATGAGAACTTATCTAAAGAGACAAACCGGCAAACATCCCAGACGCCACAACAAAAACATCCTAGAGGGAATCCTCTCAAACACCAGTGGTTGATTTGCTTATAGAACTTTGAACAGCTCAATTTACTGCTATCTTATTACTTACAATTTTACTTGCCTTCCAAAAACTGTTACTAAGACATTTAAAAAATTAAAAAAAAAACTATTATTGTGTGTGGATGATGATGATTATGGTGTGTGTGTGTGTGTGTGTGTGTGTGTGTGTGTGTATACACCTGTGTAGTGGACAGAGTTTGGAGTTGATTCTTTCCTTCACAACTTAAGTGGGTTCTAGGATTTGAACTCAGGATCAGGCTTGCATGGCAAGGGCTTTGACTTGCTGAGTCACAGCATTGTATTTTTAAATATAATGGCATTCTACTTTTAGGCTGAAGCCATCCCAAGCTACACGATGAGAGCTTATCTAAAGAAAAAAATCTCACAATATCTTTCTCTTCTCTCAGGTTTCTTTTGGGGTAGGAAATGGAAAGGATAAACAATAAGCAAGGGGAAGAAATAGCAGAAATTAGAACATTGAAGTAGTAATAGTAGTAGTAGTAGTAGTAGTAGTAAAAAATAATAACAACAACAACATCAGGGCTGAAGAGATAGCCAGTGTTACAAGCACTGGCTGCTCTTCCAGAGGTCCTGAGTTCAATTCCCAGCACCCACATGATAGCTCACAACCACCTCTAAATGGGTCTGATGCTCTCTTCTGTCATGCAGACATACATACAGCAGAGTACTCATAATAAAATAAATAAAATAAACAATAAATAATTAAAAGCAAATCTAAAAAATGTTTTAAAAAACATTAAAAACCAATAATAAAAAGTAGAATTAGAGTCAGGCAGTGGTGGCGCACGCCTTTAATCCCAGCAGTTGGGAGGCAGAGGCAGGTGGATTTCTGAGCTCCAGGCCAGCCTGGTCTACAGAGGGAGTTCCAGGACAGCCAGGGCTACACAGAGAAACCCTGTCTCAAAAAAAAAACAAGACAAAACAAAACAAAACAAAACAAACAAACAAACAAACAAACAAAACAAAAACAAAAAAAGCATTTAAAAGGCAGAGGCTGGATTTCTGAGCTTAAGGCTGGTCTGGTCTATCAGTTGAATTGTAGGGCAGCCTGGGCTGCACAGAGAAACCACTCTTGAAAAAAAAAAAAACCACCGAAACCAAACCAAGAAAAACACCCTAAAGTTATTTAAATACGTTCTATGTTTAAACTACTGAATTTTTGGTGGAGTTGGTGGGTGATGGGATCGAAGAAATATACAAGCCAAGGATGAGGGGTGGTGACACTTTTCTGTTACAAGAAATGGGAACCTAAGGCTCCTTTAACTAGAAAGCAATTTATTATCCCAGCAGGCTTTTAGTACATGATTATCCAAATGCTAAAGGGCCTAGAATGGTGCAAGGTTGTGGGTTTTTTTGTTTGTTTGTTTGTTTTTCTGTTTTCTTTCCTTTCTGTTTTTTGGCCAGGGTCTCTCTCCGTAGTCTTGGCTGTCTTAGAGCTTGCTATGTGGTCACACTGGCCTCAAACAAGGTTGAGGCTTTTATAAATTTGTTGTCTTCCTTGCTTCCTATATATGGCTATAGGCATTCCAGTTGGGTGCTTTAAACCATGAGGCCCTAAGAGCTGGAACTTGAAGGGGGGCAGGGGCTACAGGAGAGACGTGGTCAGTTCGCATATCCACACAGAGACTACTGGCCAGCCTGCAGGTACACACATGGACGTTGTCCTGTCTGCAAAGCTTTTTCCTGTTTTTCTTCCTCTTAGCTCTCAAGGGTCCCCTACTCCACCTCCCACAGCACATGCTTATCATCCCAACACTTGGGAAGTGGAGGCAGGAGTATTGTTGAGAGTATGAGGTCAGCCTGGGCTGCATGGTGAGTACCAGAGTAAGCCTATAACACAAGCCCCTGACTCAAACCTGCTCTCTGTCCGACAAAATAAAACGAAACAACAAAACAGGAAGTAATACATACGAGGGCAAATATGCCTGCAGGCAAATCTGTCAGCCTGAGTTCAAGCCCCAGGTGCCACATGGTGAAAGGAGAGAATGGAGAGAGCTTCTTGTCTTCTGTTCACCACACTGGTGCTGTGGCATGCATACAATACACACACACACATACACATAGACACACACACACACACACACACACTTGCACAAGTGTAGGTAAACAAAGTGAATAAATAAGTACACAAGTGTATGTATAAATGAATAAATTAAAGTATAAAGAGAGACACACACCAAGAAAGACAGAGACAGAAGCAGAGAATGCTTATTTGAATAAAATGCAAATATCCTGTTCTCCAGACAGTTAGCACCATCATCAGACACATTTTTGGTGAATTATGCAGGAGAAGGTATTGTTATAACATAGTGTTTTATATAGTTGAACAATTTGGGAAATCCTAGGAGAGCTATAATAAAATTTGGGGGTTTCCTTGCTCCTTTGACATACAATCTACCTTCAAATCTTCCAGTCTTCAGTTTGGGAAAAGGGTAATGGAGGTGAATCAGAATGTTCATCCGGCTTTAAACATTTAAATCCTGTCTCTTCTTGGCCTTCATCCTCTGGGGTATCAAAATAGAAGCTCAGATCTGATGTTTTGGAACGTCACAAAACCTAACATTTTATTCATCTTTGCTCTCAGCTGAAAGTACTAAGGGGGAAATACTACGCACAGTGCACGATTGTGCGAAATACAGTTCCTGCTCGCCTGCCTGGTCAGAAAAAGAAACCTTGTGGGTGCATCCCAAAAATGCCTTGGTGAAGCCCTCCTCGCCTCCCCCCCCCCACACACACATACTGCTCATGATGCTCTGCTATACTTGCAGACAGGTACCTTGCAAGACAGGTACTCTTCAGAGAGGCTTTACCCAACAACTGACAGAATCAGATGCAGAGAACCAGAGGCAAACATTAGGCAGAGCTTGGGGAATTCTGTGGGAAAAGGGGGAGGAAGGCTCTGTAGGAGCCAGAGGGGTCAAGGACTCCACAAGAAAACCTACAGAATCAACTAACCTCGGTCCCTAGGGCCTTACTAAAACAGAAACACCAACCAAGGAGCCTGCATGGGACTGACCTAGGTCCTCTGCACATGTCACAATTGTGTAGCTTGGTCTTCATGTGGGACTGCTAACAGTGGGGACAGGAGCTGTCTCTGTTGCCTCTCTTTCCTCCTACCGGGCTGCCTTGCCTAGCCTTAATAGGAGCTGTCCCTAGTCCTACTGCAACTTGATATGCCAGGCTGGCTGATATCCATGGGAGGCCTCCCCTTTCAGAAGAAAAATGGTGGTGGTGGTGGTGGTGGTGGTGGGGAGATAAAGGAAGGACTTGGATGAGACAATGAAGACAATTAACTAATTAATTAAAAATTCAAGCCATTACAATAAAAGCAAATGAAGAAAAAAAAAGCCTTCATGAGATCACTAGGAAAATTTCTTTTCTTCTGATTACCATCTGTCTGTACCAAAGGCTTCAGTCTATCCTGTTGGTGTATGCTCTAAGCCAGCAGTGTAGAGTTAGTTACCTTACTATACTATAGAAATCTTCATAGTGGCATCTTTAACAAACCTTCTTAACAGCATTCTACAGGAATTAAGGTTTGTTTGACAGGCTAAGGCCACAGGATGATGCTTCAAAGCTAGGCTGGTCTACATAGTGATTCCCTTGACTTAAATGTCCTTACATTTTCAGAAGAGTGAGGCAAAATGAAGTATCTCTACTTCACTTGTGTGTTTCTGTTCTAAATCATGGAACAAAACCAACCTGAGGCAGAAAGATTTATTTGGCTTGCAGAATATAGTCAATCATCAAGGCATGCCACAGCAGTATAAGAAATGGTTTGTTTAGTATTTGTATCAAAGGTGTCTAGGCTCACCAAGGGCCAATATTCCATAACCCTTCCCCATTTTAAATCCCTTGTGTGACATGTCTATTTGCCTAAATCCTGAACATTCCTGAGATTTGACTTACACACACACACACACACACACACACACACACACACTGATTATGAACTAGCCAATCAGTAAGACTCAGTCACCACCTACATTAGAATATACACTAAGTGACTTTCCCTACCCAATGCTATGCTTGTTAGCCTGGTCACAGACCATCCTTTTTTCAAAAAGGAAATTATCTTGCTGGGTTGCTTTGTGTGTTTGTGTGAAACAACAATTTGGGGCTGGCCCCAGCTTTCAAATCCATCTGGAATAGTGTTTGAATCCTCTTCCTTCATGGAGACATGGTTCCAAAGTCCAATGGTCCTATGTCCCATTCAAGTGGCCCCCAGGGTCTCTGGAAAATGACAGTCTTTAAGATTGGTAATGCTTCAAGGACAGACATTTTCTCTGTGTTGTGGGAAAGGGTCTGGGATTTTCCAAGGCCCTCCAGGCACAGCTGTGCACAGACCAAGTTAAGAAACATCATGGAGAATAGCATCTGAGAGACGTTGGATCAGGTTTGAAGGAAGGGAGAACAGACAGTTGCTTGTGTGGCTAGGTTCAAAGCTGCCTTGGACCATGAGATTCTGAGGCTGTTGCTCTTCTAATTGTATAGAAGCACCACACAAGATGACTGAAGTTTTCAATCAGGTTTAATTATTTTAACATGTTGGTTTTTCAGAGACAATGAAGTCATATGGCCCTTACCTTCTTGATAATATCATTAGTAAAGATGGCAAGTGAGTTGTATGGTTGCTGTAACCTTTTCCCCCCAAGGCATGATCTCTCCATACAGCCCCTGGCTTTCCTGGAATGTAGACAAAGCTGGTCTGGAACTCAGAGAAATCTGTCTGCCACTGCTGAGGGTCACAGATCTGTCTGATCTTAGCCCAAGTTATGCTTGTCGGGGAAATGGTGGCAAGGGTACTTTCTCTTTTTCAGTTTCTCCATGTGTTCCCTTAATAACAGTGCCACTTACAGCGACTGGGCACATCTGCCCCATTCCTTCCTCTTCTGAGCATGAGCTTGTACCTAGGAGCCAAAGGACGATTTTTAAAAAATAAGATCCAGATAACACCCCTTGTATACACAGTTACAATTTGTGCCTTACCATCGCAAGAGGAAGTAATCATGTTGCCCTCTTGGCTGGGTGACCTCATCAAGATTAAGGCAACCATTGGGCATAATGGCACACACCTTTAATCCCAGCACTTGGGAGGCAGAGGCAGGCAGATTTCTGTGAGTTCCAGTAAAGCCAGGGACTATAAAGACCCCACCACCGCCACCACTGCCACCACCACCACCACCACCACACACACACATACACACCCACACACACACACACACACAAATATTGCAGCAATGATGTAACTTACATCTTTATTAATGATATCATAAGGAAGGTAACAGCCATATGACTTTACTACCATCTTAGTTCATGCACCCCTATAATTACCTGCACCCCAGACATTCAGTCCTACAACACAACCCTTTTTCTCTTTTTGAGTTTTTACCTCCCTGGATGTCTGATGGGATCATAGAAACAGGAGACCCAGAGGAGTCCCCAACATGGACTGTATTGGTTGATGCTAAGGTTGATGAATTCTTATATCAAACTAAGGCCGTAATACTAAACCTCCATGGTAGTTTTTATTTTTTGCACAATATCATCACAGTGCCTCCAACACTGGCCAGCTCCCAACAGGAGGTGACACTTGGAGATGGTTAGATCTGGGAGGCTCAGGGGAATCTGCAACAGCCAAGAACAAACTTGGGAAAGCACAGCTCTACGGGATTGGCAGGTGCTAGACAAACTGCTGCCAGTGCGCAGCTGCAACAGCCAGAGGGAGAAAAGGGATAGAGCTGCTAGGGTAGAAGGATGAAGATGCAGATTGCGCTGTGTCCTTAAGCCTGAGCTCTCTGCTCAGCTTCTGCACGACTGTTCAATCTTACCGAGACCGAATCTTCTCTCCCTTCTCAAAGCTCCTTTCTCCACACTTGTCTGCTTTTGTTTCTGCCCCATCGCGCCCCAGGTAGCCCTGCTTTTGTTTTAAATTTCCAATTACAATGACAGAAACAGGCTAAGAAAAAGAACAAGCTGATGCCATTCCTTTCCAGAGTCTTTTAGATGCTCCTGTTTTCTGTGTTCTGTATTCCCTAGATTACAGGTGACAAATAAAAAAATTGGATGCAGTAAAACACTGCTACAGTCCACAGGGAGGACTGTCTGCTTAATAATCATAACGATAATTCATAATAGTAGTCACAACAACGACAACAGTGTTATCTCACATAGTAACGCTGGTGTCATAGTTTTAACAGAGCTTCCTTGGGTTTGTTTGTTAGGTTGTAAACACTGAAGTCATGATGTTTCACTGTGTGTTGCTGTTTTTCTCTATCTGCTACTTGCACTCATTCAAAGCCAAAAGCATGGCGATGGCAGATCATTCTGTGCACTGTACACACCACAAAAACTTCATGAATTTAGCTCTTTAGGGATCTATTCAGTGCCTGTGGAAGACAGAGAAGCTTGTCAGGACCACTAAAACAGGAGTTATAGATGGTTGTGAGCCACAGTGTAGGTGCTGGGAACCTGCAAGTGTAGCAAGGGATTTTAACTGCTAAACCATCTTTCTAGCCTTCCCATCAAAGACTTTTGGGTGTCTTATGTTTTATATAAGATTTGCTCAGAGATTTATAAATTGCCATGCTTTAACAGTATATACATGTAATAATTAACTTATAATATTACATATATATATATATATATATATATATATATATATATATATATATATAGTTTAGATTCCACTTTCATTTGTAGGGGTGGTTGCTATACTGCACTCTCTTCTAAGTGGAACAACTGCTGTCTTCAGAAGATCAGCTGTGCCTGCTTATAAGAGATCATCAGCTTATAAAAGAAGCTGGGTATGGTGGTGCATAGCTTAAATCCCAGCACTTGGGAGGCAGAGGCAGGGAGATCTCTGTGAATTTGAGGCCAGCCTGGTCTACAGAGTGTGTTCCAGAACAGTCAGGGCTACACAAAGAAACCCTGTCTTGAACACACCCCACAAATAAATAAAAAAACAAAGGACAGAAAGAAAGATCATCAGACATAAATTTGTTGATATTTCTTCATAGAAAGAGGGGATGGTCTGGGTAACTGGGTCAAGGAGTATCTAGACAGTCCTTGGCCAACTATGTGTGATTTTGCCTCAATTTCATCTGTCCTTGGGGTCTTGGGGAGGGGCTAGAGTACATAGGAGGGAAAGACTAGAGTACATAGGAAAAGGTGCACATATGAGGGAGAGGTACACATATGAGGGAGAGGTGCACATATGAGGGAGAGGTACACATATGAGGGAGAGGTACACATATGAGGGAGAGGTGCACATATGAGGTGCTCCATATGTGCACCTTTGGGAAAGCCACCATCCACACTGAGTAAATGTGGCTCCTTCCAAGTGGCTGCTTTCAGATTACCCACATTCTTTTCAGAACCCCCTCACCCAGAAATGAACGTAGATAAAAATCGAACCTTGGTTTGTCATTGGGACTTTTAAGGGGGGAATTGAACTGACATATTCCACTCTCTTGGGAGAAAATCCTCATGGTCTTAAGAAAGAAAAGCAGAAAATAGAAGAAAACATTAGAATTATGTAACAATGGAAATATTTTCATAAAGTAGGACCCAAGTATGAAGATTAAGAAGGCTGGATGTTTTTCCAGAGTGGAAAAGAAACCTAAAAATAAAGTCCTGATCAAGTTACATAAAGTATGTGAAAGCCTTTATGTATATGACATTGACATTTCTAAGGTCAAAGTTCATTTTAATTAATAGAATCACTGGTCTGTTCTTTATAACAATTATAAGGACTGCCTTAAAGAATAAGAATGTATGCCTAATCAAAGTTTATTTTTAAATGTGTAGGCATTTTCCCCCTCAGCTTTATCTAAATATTACAAAGTAGTTTAAAGTACCAGATGGAAGCCAGTAGGTGGTGGCGCACACCTTTAATCCCAGCACTAGGGAGGCAGAGGCAGGTGGATCTCTGAATTCGGGGCCAGTCTGGTCTACTGAGTGAGTTCCAAGACACTTAGGGCTACACAGAGAAACTGTGTCTGGAAAAAAAAAAAGGTACCAGAATAGTATGTCTGGGTGTTCAAGTACCATGGTTGGAGGACTATATTTAAGTGGTCTGAGGGATTAAAAAGAGACAACATTTTGCCTCTTCTCCATTGTTCACTAGGTTCCAGTGGACTGTCGGTAGCTCTTGAAATGGCCTGTAACTGTGGGGAGTGACCTGTTATTTTGCTTAGGGAGGCCTTGGAGATCAACTGGTGAACTCTAACCAGTCTCCAGTCTACGAACAGGAGAGCCAACACAGAAGAAAATGGTCTTTAGTGCTTCCAAACAAAGGTATGATTGAGCAAAACTTTGACTTATCCTCACATAGATTAAAAACCTGCTAAAAGGAAGGCTAGAGAGCCAAAGGTTCTTCTCTAATCCAAGTGAATGCTGGGGACCAGATCCTCAATTGGCCTTGACAGTAAGAAAAGAAAATGATTCATTTTGGCCAACCGCATGGTCTCAAACTAGGTTGCAGAGATAGCTCAGAGGTTAAGATCACTGGCTGCTCTTCCAGAGTTCCTGAGTTCAATTCCCAGCAACCACCTGGTGGCTCACAACCTTCTGTAATGGGATCTGACGCCCTCTTCTGGCATGCATGTGTATATACAGATTGAGCACTCACTCATACATAGAATAAATAATTCCTTACATGACACTTCTGGAGGACCCTGCTATACCTCTTCTGGGCATATACCCAAAGGATTCCCCGGCATGCAATAAAGACACATGCTCCATTATGTTCATAGCAGCCTTATTTATAATAGCCAGAAGCTGGAAAGAACCCAGATGTCCCTCAAAGGAGGAATGGATACAGAAAATGTGGTATATTTACACAATGGAATACTACTCAGCAGTTAGAAACAATGGATTCACAAAATTTTTAGGCAAATGGTTTGATCTGGAAAATATCATCCTAAGTGAGGTAACCCAATCACAAAAGAATACTCATGGAATGCAATCTCTGATAAGTGGATATTGATTAGCTCAGAAGCCCCGAATATCCAAGGCACAAATCGCATAACAAATGACTCCCATGAAGAAGTATGGAGAGAGTCCTGATCCTGGTAAGGATTGATCTAGCATTGGAGGGGACTATAAGGACAGAGAAAAAGGAGGGAGGTGATTGGAGAGAAGAAGGTTTATGGGACAAATGGGGAGGGGGGATCTGGGAAAGGGGAAATCATTTGGAATGTAAACAAAGAATATAGAAAATAAAAATATTTTTATAAAAAGCATACAACTTTGAAGTATAACTATCTTATTAGGGTTTTAAGACCTCAAAGCCCTGCCTCCACAGTGACTCTAACAAGGCCACATGTCCTCCAATAAAACCATACCTCCTAATAGTGCCACTCACTATGGGCCAAGCATTCAAACTCATGAGTCTGTGAGTGTCCACACCTCTTCAAACCACCACAATAACCAAAACCTAAAATGACAAGTCCATTTTTATTAGATGTTTTCTTTATTTACATTTCAAATATTACTTTTCCTCCTTTTCTCTCCGAAAATCCCATATCCTATCCCCCATCCCCCTGCTCACCAACCCACCCACTCCTGCTTCCCAGTCCTGACATTCCCCTACATTGGGGCATCAAGCTTTCACAGGATGAAGGGCCTCTCCTCTCATTGATGTCTGACAAGGCCATCCTTGCGACATATGTGGCTGGAGCCATGGGTTCCTCCATGTGTACTCTTTGGTTGGTAGTTTAGTCCCTGGGAGCTCTGGGGGTACTGGTTGGTTGGTATTGTTGTTCCTCCTATAGGGCTACAAACTCCTTCAGCTCCTTGGGTTCTTTCTCTAGCTCCTCCATTGTGGACCCTGTGCCCAATCCAATGATTGGTTGAGAGCATCTACCTCTGAATTTGTCAGGCACTGGCAGAGCCTCAGTCTCTCAGGAGACAGCTATATTGGGCTCCTGTCAGTAAGCACTTGTTGGCATCCATAATAGTGTCTGGGTTTGGAAACTATATGGGATGGATCCTCAGGTGGAACAGTCTCTGGATGGCCTTTCCTTCAGTCTCTGCTCCACACTTTGTCTCTGTATCTCCTCTAGGTCCATTTCTTTAACAAACCAAGGGATTGCATTCTGTAGACTTTAGACTTAAATCTATATGAGATGTTACTTTGACAACTATTTTTCACAAAGGACTTTCTACTTCAAAAGATAGATAACTTTATACTTCACTGTGACACCTACATATAGCCAAGAGAAACAAGGCCACTATTATTTTAACCTAAAGATTAAGTGGTGGCTACTTCTTTTTAGTCCAGCTCTAGAAGCTATCTGGGAGGGATCTCAAGCTGATTTTAGCTACTCTAACTGCTACCAAAGGGCCTGAGAGCAGATTCTGGGTTCAGCGTTCTGGAGGCCAGCCTTAGAAGCCAAGGAAAAATGAGGAGTCCAATAGATGGATGCTATCAGGAGCCCAGCCGAGGTTCTCCTGGACTTGGATTTGGAGAGTAAAAAGAAGTCTTCCATTCTGGATTTTCCTGGTTCTCTGCCTAGGACTTGCAATCTCTAGTCTTTAGGTCCTTGCCACGCCTCCTTCCAGGCATCAGTGCAGAACAGTCTTCCCTCCCCATACCTAACCATTATAGAAATGGAACCATGGATGTACTTTGGAGGTTCTTTAGATAGGTTCAGTTAAGCGATACCCTGGGTGCCACATCTGATACCCATTCAATTGGCATAAGCCAGATCAGTCACAACCCCAGTTCCACACAGCAGTTACAGTTACTTCTTCAGGGAGGGGATGAGGAAAGCAGGAGGTCAAAAATTGGCCAGGCAGTTGACGGTAATAGACCCTGGAAATAAAAGAAAGAATAACCAGTTTTTCTCTTAGCTAAAAGCCAGAAATGCCCTTGGGCCTTTTGGTAGCCTCATTCTTCCTAGCAGCCAGAGATGCCAAAAGTATTTTAGAGACTCTGTTTTCTGATCTGGTTTGCAAATGATTACCTTCTCAGACATTCATTCTCAGGAATGTGACAGTCACAGTAAAGGCCTGTCAAGAGAAATCTATAGTCAAGAGAATAGAACCTTTGGCTTAGATGGAGACAGCATTCCTGAGGAGCCAGGTCAGTCTCCTGGTCACTGACCTTGGCCTAGGAAAGTGGGCTCCCCTTAGGATATGTTAAACAGATAGGAGCATGGTTAATTCCTGTGTTGGGAGCTTTGTCTAGAGATCAAGTCTACTCAGTTGTTTAGCACGACAATGATTTATTATTACTAGAGAGTCCAGAAAGTCAGTATACACTAGCTGACCTTGAAGAAATAAGTGAAATGTATATATACTAAGGAGGGGCAATTATGATAAGTGTTTTTTTTTTTTTAATCAAAGCTGGTTAGCACGCCGATGCTCAGTATTCTGGAAGCCTCCCTCATATACACATGCTTGTTTTCTCAAGCTCTGTACACTTTTTAAGACTTGACTCTCTAGACACGGTCTCCTTCTGTGACAGAATCAAATCTAAGGGAACTTTTTACCCAGGTGTGCCCTTGTTAGTCTCTTTCGGGTCATTGTGCATCCTTTTGGCAAAACCGGAACTGCTTAGAGAGATTCATTTCACTTTGTGTGACACTGAGAGTATCATTTGCAAACAGCAGGAACTCAGCCTGGAGGCAGGGATATGGAAGAGCGTTGACTTCTGGCCCGCTTTCTCTGGCTTGCTCAGCTCCCTGTCTCAGATCGTCCAGGCCTATTTGCTCGTGACAGCCCCACCCAACTGGGCCTGGTCCTCCTACAACAATTAGCAATTAAGAAAATGTCACACAGACGGGCCTACACATCAAGCTAATGGAGAAGATTCCACAATTGAGGTTTCTCTTTTCTCTGCCCAGACTGTTAGTATGACTATCGTTCTTCATAACTCAAAACTTTGCAAAGTAACAAATTAGGGGGAAGCAGAAGAAATCAATCCTCTGTATTTATGGTTTTGTTCTTCCTTATAGTATAAAAAGCTATATGAAAGTTGGATCTGAATTTGTGGAGAGTATTGTTACACAAGCTTACTTCTTGTTCAACTCTAGTTTTATTGAGAGAGTTCATAGTTGTGACTGGAGAGTTGGCTCAGTGGCTTTTTTTTTTTTTGTTTTTTTTTGTTTTTTTTGGATTTGGTTTTTTGGAGACAGGGTTTTTCTGTGTAGCCCTGGCTGTCCTGGAACTCACTCTGTAGACCAGGCTGGCCTCGAACTCAGAAATCTGCCTGCCTCTGCCTCCCAGAGTGCTGGGATTACAGGTATGCGCCACCACTGCCCACTGGCTCAGTGACTTAAAGCACTTATTGTTGTTGCAAAGGACCTAGGTTCAATTCCCAGCACCCACATGGAGGCTCACCACTTCCTCAAGCACCAACATGTGTAGCACCCACATGAAGGCAAAACATCCATACTCATAAGATACTAAAAATAAATCTAAAAAGAATAAAATTACTCATACATATTTTAAAAAGTTCATAGTTGGTAGCTGGGCATGGTGGCTCACACCTTTAATCTCAGCACTCAGGACACAGAGACAGGCAGATAGATCTCTGAGTTCTAGGCCAGCCTGGTCTACAAAGCAAGTTCCAGGACAGCAAGGGTTATGCAGAGAAACCCTGTCTCAAAAATACCCAAACAAATCAAAACCTCAAATCAAACCACCAAAAAAACCCAAAAAGCCAAAAATCACAATTAAACCAAGCCAAACCAGTCAAAAAAAAAAGATTTGTGGTTGGGGATGGAGAGATGGCTCAGCAGTTAGAGTCCTTTCTTGCAGAAGTCCTGGGTTTGATGCTCAGCTCCCACACTGTTACCTCATAACTCCTGTAACTGCAGTTCTAGGAGCTCCAGTCCCCTCTTCTGGCCTCTGGGTGTACATGCATGTGTATATGGTACATATACATTCATGCACATATATACACATTAAAAAAACACTTTAAAATTTTCAGAGGAGCCTGAGCCATGGGATGCCTAGCTTTCAGCCCCGTTGCCAGGATGCAGGAGCAGGTAGAATGCTGAGTTTGAGATTAGCCTGGTCTAATCTCATAGTTCCAGCTAGCCAGGGATACATAGTGAGATCCAGTCCCCCCTCTCCCTACAAATTCAGGATTGACAATCTCCGGTGTCAACAGTGTAAGACTGCTTTGTACATCACCTGCAATGCATTCAGTCCTTGGGCCCCTATGTTTTGTAGGAATGCTTGCAAACCTTTCTTCCCTTCATTCCTGTGATGTCCAAGATCTTCCTGATGGCTCAAAAGCACACCCCAGTGCAGAGCACTGTTCCTTCAGACAATAGAAAGAGACCAGAGGACCAAACATACACTGTGGGGTGGATTTAGGAGACCCTTCCACCATATTTTGCTTAAATATGCTTAATGGCTGTATCTGTCTTCTCATCCCAAAGTTTTCTGTACACGCTGCCTTTGGGTTATGCCTCTGGATTAACACCCAGCTTGGTCACTTCAAAACTCTTAGGCAAGTTGTTCAGTCCCTACTTCACTTCGCATAACGGTCAAATTGAGGTCATTTCTAGTAATCTCCACTTCACTTGGTTGCTGTGATAATTAAATATAACAATATACTTAACTGTTCTGGAATACATAATAAGTTTTAAAGCTTTGTGTTTGTAGCATCACTCTTTGCAGCAGAACGTATGCCAAACTCCTAGCACAAGTAAGAAACATTAGGATGGTAGAGCCTTTGCTTTACATCTGTTCAGGAAAATATACCTTAAAATGTGGCAGCTATATGCCTTTCCTAAAAAAAAAAAAAAAAAAAAAAAAAAAAAAAAAAAAAAACAATTTTTAAATATTCTGGTTTTAACCATCAATTTTAAAGTGTCTTTATTTTGTATCCTATGATTTAACATCCTACTTGGGCTACTCAACAAAATCCATTCAACAAAGGTGCTTACTTGTGCTGGCTAGCTTTATGTCAACATGACACAAGCTAGAGTCATTTTGGGAAAGTCAATGAAAAAAAAATGAAGCTCAAGAAGAAGGAAGACCAAAGTGTGGGTGCTTCTGCCCTTCTTAGAAAGGGAAACAAAATATTCCCCGGAGCAAATATGGAGACAAAGTATAGAGCAGAGACTGAAGGAAAGGCCATCCATACACTGTCCCACCTGGGGATTCATCCCAGATACAGTCACCAAACTCTGACACTATTGTGGATGCCAAGAAGTGTGTGCTGAAAAGTACCTGACATGGCTGTCCCCTGAGAGGCCCTGCCAGAGCCTTACAAATACAGAGGCAGATGCTCACAACCAACCATTGGACTGAGCACAGGGTCCCCAATGGAGGAGTTAGAGAAAGGACTGAAGGAGCTGAAGGGGTTTGCAACCCCATAGGAAGAACAACAATATCCACCAACCAGACCTCCCAGGGACTAAACTACTAATCAAGGAGTACACATGGAGGGATCCATGGCTCCAGCTGCATATGTAGCAGAGGATGGCCTTTTCGGGCATCAATGGGAGGCCGTTGGTCCTGTGAAGACTCGATGCCCCAGTGTAGGGGAATTTGAGGGTGGGGAGGCAGGAGTGGGTGGGTGGGTGGGTAAATACCCTCATAGAAGCAGGGAGAGGGGGGATGGGATAGGGGGTTTCCTGGGGGGGGGGCAGACCAGGAAAGGGGATAACATTTGAAATAAATAAGTAAACAAAAGAAAAAATGCCCCCACCAGTTAGCCTGTGGTACATTTTCTTGATTGATGATTGATGTGGGAGGGTTCAGTTCACTGTGAGCAGTGCCACTCTGGGCTGGCTGGTGGTCCTGTGTGCTATAACAACAGGTTGAGCAAGCCATTAAACAGCAGTCTTGCATGACTTCTTTGTCAGCTCTTGTCTCTAAATTCCTGCCCTATTGTAAGATGAAATAAACCCTTTCTTCTACATGTTGTCTTTGATCAAGGCTTTTATTTTTTATTTATTTTTTTATTTTTTTGGATTTTCAAAATAGGATTTCTCTGTGTAGTCCTGGCTGTCCTGGAACTCACTCTGTAGACCAGGGTGGCCTTGAACTCAGAAATCCGCCTGCCTCTGCCTCCCAAGTGATGGGATTAAAGTTATGTGCCACCAATGCCCAGCTGATCAAGGTATTTTCATCACAGCAACAAAAACCCTAACTAAGACAGGAATTTGTAGCATGGGGGTATTACTGTGGCAGACCTGACCATAACAATTTGGGAACAATTATGGAAGCATCTGTGTTTTGGCTTGGAAAAGTCACTGTGTACTGAGAGCTCAGTAGGCTATTCTGTGGGAGCTCCAAAGACAGGAATGCTGAGAGAAGTGTAGACAATGAGGGTTTGGCTTGTGAAGTTTCAGAGGGAACTAAATGCTTTATCATATGGTTTTATGTGCTGCTATCTTGAATTATGACTCTGTGGTTCTGGTCAGCTGGAGATGAAGGGTTGGAAGAGACCAGAACCAACAAAGTGAAATCTTTGCTGGGACCATCAAAGTCTTCTGGGAAGTATTTTGTCAGGGTCAGCATACAGAAGCTGTAGTCCAGAGGTGGCCTAGACTGTGCCTCATGCTGGTAGTTCAACTTGGTTATGTTAAAGAGTCTCCCAGGTCTTACTAGTTTTGAATGCATGAAGGAGTCATGGAGAGCAGCTGAGGCTTTGTACCATAGAGCCCAGGATAGGCTATTGGTGAATGTCCAACCTTAATAGCATGGAAAACCCGAAGACTGAAGGGGTCATGGAGAAGTTGAGCTTTGGCAGCACGGAGTAGGATCAGAGTCTTTGAAGAATTCCCCTGGAGAGGTTATTGGTGAAGGTGCAGCCCGGTTGCAGTAGAGTCCATAGTGTTTTGGGAGATGCAAACGCCATAGGACAACCCCCAAGGACAGCTATAGGTATGGAATGGAGACAGCCTGAGCCTAGGAGATGAGCCTCGTGTGCCATGAATGCAGAGCCAGAGAAGACTGACTGTCCAAGGCCCTTTGGAGACCAGGGTATTGTTGAGTCCCTGAAGTCAAACTGAGTTATTTATGCTGTCGAAGTTTGGTTTTGCTTTGTTCAGATTGTGACTGAGTCCTGATTCTTCCTTCTTGGAGCAAGAAAACATTTAATTCATTATGATCTTACAGGAGCTCAGGGTTGAGAGACATTGAAGAGACTTTGTGTACTTTAGGGAGGTTATGAATGTTCTAGAGAATTTGAACTTTGAAAGAGTTTCAAAGAGACTCAATTTTTTGGTTTTTGTTTTTTTGAGACAGGGTTTCTCCGTGTAGCCTTGGCTGTCCCAGAACTCACTCTGTTGACCAGGCTGGCCTTGAACTCAAAAATCCACCTGCCTCTGCATCCCAGCTGCTAGGATTAAAGGCGTGTGCCACCACTGCCCAGCCCGAGACTCAACTTTTAAAGTGTTTTAATCTATAAGGACTATGGGATTCTAAAATTTTGGACTTTTTTATATTGTAATATTAACACTGAGATATTGGAAATAAATGAGAAGGAAGGTTATAGCTTAACATTTTTGTGTCAAGTTGAGAAGGGGTCAATTGTGCTGGCTAGGTTTATGTCACTCTGACACAAATTAGAGTCATTATGGAAGAGGGAAACTCAATTTAAAAAACTGTCCCCTCCCCCTAACCCTACCCCCCATACATTTTCCTGATTGGTGTCTGATGTGTGCAGGCTTAGTCTCTATGAAGACACATATGTCCATAGAACTCTTATAGAGAAAAACATTTGATTTGGGGCTGGCTTGCAGAGCCTCTCAGAGGTTACTCCATTATTGTTGTGGGAAGCATGGCGGCATGTAGGCAGACACGGTGCTGGAGAAGGAGCTGAGAGCTTTACATTTTGACCTGCAAGCAGCAAGAAGAGACTATGAGTCACTCTGGTCATAGTTTGAGCATGGGAGACCTCAAAGCCTGCCCCCACAGTGACACACTTCCTTCAACAAGGCCACACCTCCTAATATTGCCACTCCCTATGGGCCAAGCATTCAAACACATGAGTTTATGGGGGCCATTCCTATTCAAACTAGGGCCAAGCTCACCGTGGGCAGTGCCATCCCTTAGGCTTAGGTGTTGTAAGAAATTAGACTGAGCAAGCCATGAAGAGCAAACCAGTAAGCAGTACTCTTGCACGGCTTCTGTATCAGTTCCTGCATCCAGGTCACTGACCTGTTTGAGTTCTTGCCTGACTTCCCTCAGGATTAGAGTATGACTTGAGAGTTGTAAGCTGAAATACAACCTCCCCCCCCCCCCCCCAACCCCGACTCTTTATAGTAATGGTGTTTTATCACAGTATAAGGAAGGCACTACAGTACATTGCTGTGAGACATTCAAAGGTTGGCTATCAGAGATGTAATTTTGACCATGAAGTTGCTTCCATTGTGGGCATGGGAGTGAGATCATGGATGAGAAGGGTCAGAAGGCACACTGCAAACTCAGTGCCTGGAATATTCCAACTCTGACTGCTCAGAAGAATCAGTTTTTCTTGTGTTCCCTCTGTGCTGTCTTCACAGCTCTTGGATTTTAGCCCTGCCTGCTCCTCCAAAGGGCCAGGGTTTGAGTCCCAGCACCCACAGGGCAAGTCATATTGTCTGTACCTCCAGTTCCAGGGGATCTGATGGCTGTGTAGACTCCTCAGCACGCTCCAGGTGAGAATAAGAGGGAAGTCAGGGAGGGAGGGACACGAGTTCTATGCGGGTAAGGGGATTTCTGGCAAATAGGTCTTACTAGAAAATGAAGTGACAAGAAGAAACACAAGGTCAAGACTAGCAGTGACTATGAATGTGTCTCAAACAGCATACTTTAAAATGTACATTTTTGCAGAGAAGCCTTTGCACACACACTCTAGGACACCTGAAGTACTAGGAGTCAGGTTCTCTTGACTGAGAGTATGCCTCGAACCCAAAATGACTGAGTTCCTTGCCTTCCTGGTGTGCATACTCCAGAGAAGCAGGCCATATGTTTACCGTCCCAATAAAACTGTGACAAACAATACATAGGGATCAAGATGCTAAATCTGTGGCCTTTAGTGCTGTATAGCAACAGGACTTAACAGAATCCTTAATGGTCCACGATCCAGCAGCAGGAGGGGAAGGAAAAGTGAGGGTTTGAAGTCTTTTTGGGCTGTAGAATGAGTCAGACATAGTCTCAAAAACAGAAAAACAGGCATTCAATCCATCACACAGGTGAAGGACAGTTATGAACATGGCTCAACACAAAACAGTAGAAGAAAAAGTGATATTTATTCATTTGTAAGGATTTGATTTTACAGGAGAGATTTTACTTCACTGTTAAGAGACTGGATTTATTAAGAGCTCTTGAACTTGTAAAATGTTACAAAATTTGAAGACAGAGGACTTTTAAAATCTGTTTTGTGTTGCAATATCAATATTACCATGGCATCTTGGGTACAAAGACAGGGAAGGTTATGGCTTGACAGTAATGTCTGACAAAGAGTGGTGGGTTCTGTTAGTGACATTTTTTGTCAATGTGAGAAAAACCTAGACACAGCTGGGGAAAGGGCACAGTAGTGGAACTGGGGAGTAGCTATGTCTATAGGGCATTCTTTTAATTGTTGATCGCTGTAGGAGGACCCAGGCCCCTGTAGTGGACGTCATCCTTGGGCAGGTGGGCCTGGGATGTGTAAGCAAGGCAGCTGAGCAATCCAGAGGAAGCAAGTCAGTACGCAGCATTCTTGAGCTGTAAGTTCAAATAGACCCTTTTCAACCAAGTTGGTTTTGGTTAGTGTATGATTATAGCAACAAAAAGCAAATTAGAACATCCTAGAGATGCTGATGGCTAGATTTGTGTTAGGGTTTGACAATTAGGTTTGAAGGGACTGCTCATTTGACCTCAGTGTTGAAAGAGTTAAAACAAGAAAACCGAAAACAGCAAAACAAAAAAAGCCCCCCAAATGCCACCACTATCACCACTTGGGGAAAACAAAAACAACCAACAACCCCTTTCCCCCCAAAACCGAAAAACAAAACAACAACAAAACAAAACATCAGAGGCTGGACATGAGATTCCTTTCACCTTTTCAAATACTCAGAATCCAGATTCTTTTTTTTAAGGCAGTTTTACTGAGCTCAGGCTGGCCTTTGGACGAGGAGAAAACTGCTTTGAATTCTTTATCCCCATGCCTCAGCCTCACAAGTACCGGGATTATAGACGTGAAACACCAGACCCTTATTTTTATTAACTTAGAATAGCTCTCTAGAAACAGGGCTTGAAGAGCTTAAATATATACTTAAGTTCTAGAGAGGGGATTATCTCTACCCTACAACTCCAACCACTAAGGATTTCGATTCCGCGCGCGCGCGCGCGCGCGCGCGCACACACACACACACACACACGCCCCAGTTATCAGACTGTGAAATTTTATATGCCACCATACAATTATTTACTTTGCAAGTTTCCAATGCCTATGTATTATTCCTAACAACTGTCGGGGTTTGGTTGTACTCCTCCAGCCTTGGCAAGTGGAAGATCTTCACTTTATGTGAACTTCACTTAAGATGCCTGCGGAATCTGCACTTCACTTATCCTCTCAGCGGCATTCTCACCTCTCTTGAGTGGTTCCAACTCAGTTCGTTTTATCTAGTAGATTCCCCAGTCTGTGACCAAAGAGGAACTCATTGGAAACCACTGAAAAGTAAGAAACCGCTAGGGCCACTACTGCACTGGCCTCTGGGCGGTGGGGGCTGTTCTTTCAGTCCTAGCCTCACAGCGCCCTGATTACAGCACCCCGCCTCTAGGCGGCGAATTCCGAGGTGGCTGGCGCGCCCACGCGTGTGCAGGACCCGTACCCTGCGGTGATCTTTACTCCCCAAAGCAGTTGCTTAGGTTTCTCGGCTCTACCAGAAGCCAAAGGGGGCTGGCCGCCGCCGCCCCTCTGCTGGAAGGACAATGAGAGGCTAGCGAGAAGTCTTAGGTAAAAGGCCACGCTAGCCTTTGGCTTTTCTCGCTCGCCTGCAGTTTTCTCCTTGTTCTAAAAAGTTGGCCCCAAAGTTTAACGGTGGGAGCATATGTGTAGGTGCGTTTGGTGGACAGGAATGCAGAGGGTGCGTGGGTCTTGCTGGTTCCGGGTCCTCAGGTCACAGAGACAAGAGCTAGGCTCCGCATGTGGACTTGAACCCCTGGGCGGGGAGCAGGCAGGGAAATGTGGCGGAAGGCCGTGGGGCCGCGTGAGCGATGGCGTGGCCAGGCACTAGCGGAGCGAGAGGAGGGAACCCGGCCCGCAGGCAAGAGTGTGAGCCGCGCTCTGAACTGGTCTCCCAGCCCCCACCTGTTTGAAACGATTCTCAAACACCAAAGCCAAATTCCCTGTGTTCCAAAAGTTAGAGAGCTGGAGTCGGGCAAGCGCACGTGTTCCCCAAAAGGCTGTAGCTGAGCCGGCGACACTGGACAAGAGGGAATTCTAGGGGTGCAGGGAGAGGAGCAAGTCGGCGTCAATGGAGAGTCGGCCCTAGGACCCCGCGGGAGGCGCGTTGGAATCTCTCCCTTCCAGGAGGAGGGGTGGGGCGGGCCTGCCCGCGGGCGGCCGCCGAGCGCATGCGCGCGCGTCTCCTCTCCAGCCGGCCGCTGCGCTTCGCGGCGCGGAGTAGAATGAACTGTAACAAAACAAGCAGAGCCTTTGTATCTACTTAAAGGGGCCGCGGCCACTTCCCTCGCGTCCCCTCACCCCCGCCCCGCGCCGCCGCGTCTCCAGGGCTCCCGGCAACTAGCTTGGAAAGGGCTTCCCTCGCGCTGAGGAGCGGCCGGCCGGCGCGGAGCAGGAGCGGCGCGTGTGGAGAAAGCCGCGGAGCGGAGAGCGGGCCCGGGCGGCGCCGGAGTGGACTCTGGTCCCGGGAGCGCGATCGGCGCCGGAACGCGGACCCGGAGGCACCGGAATGCAAACAAAGCTCGCGGGCGCCTGTGCAGGGCTCTCCACGGAGCCCGGAAAGTTTGTTTTATGATGGCTTGAGAGCGCGAGAGAGTCGGGCGAGGAGGCTCGAGTAGCTCGCTCCCGCGCTCCGAGAGATGCTTCTCTCGTGAGCCCGCCGCTCCGGGGGCTCGTGCTGTGGGGGCACCTGTCTCTCGTTTTAGCAGTTTTCTTTTCTTTTCCCTTTAATTTTAATTTTTCTTTTGAGGAGGGGCTGTAACTCATCATGTCGAAAGTGATCCAGAAGAAAAACCACTGGACTGGCCGCGTTCACGAGTGCACCGTGAAGCGGGGACCCCAGGGCGAGCTGGGGGTGACGGTGCTGGGGGGCGCGGAGCATGGGGAGTTTCCGTACGTGGGGGCGGTGGTGGCGGCCGAGACGGCGGGGCTTCCCGGCGGTGGCGAGGGCCCGAAGCTGGCCGAAGGTGAGCTGCTGCTGGAGGTGCAGGGGGTCCGGGTGTCCGGCTTGCCCCGCTATGACGTGCTGGGAGTCATCGACAGCTGCAAGGAGGCCGTCACCTTCAAAGCCGTCAGACAAGGTAAGACGGGGCGTGCCTTTGGGGGCGCACCCCGAAAAAGTGGGGAGGCCTGAGGGGGCGCCGTTTGCTCCGAGTGCTGTGAGTCAAAGTTGAGGCCCGGGCCAGATGCATTCAAAGTTGTGAGGTTGTGGGCTGCGCGCCCACCTGCGTGGCGGGCAGGGGCCGGGGTTGCTCCGGGAAGCGGGGAGATGCTTCCCAGGCCTGTTTTGCCAACTTCTCATCACAGCCACCTAGTGCTGTGCAGCCTCGCCTGCACCTTAGGGCAGATGGGAAACTGAGGCAGGAAAAGGTGGACGCTCCCCGCTGCCGCGATGGGATGGATGAGCTCACGGAGCTGGTTCCTTGCCACGGCTTGTGTTCTCCGAACTAGCGAGTGGGTCGTGGAAGGAGAGTCTATTTATGGCTGATTGGAATTCTTCCGTCACAAAATTGCCTTCACCCTGCAACCCCTTCAGGTGGGGCTGGGTTATGACCCCCTAGAGTCCTTAATCCCACAGCCTGCAGAGCCTGCATTCACCCCACAGCGGGGTGACGTCTGCGTCTCCTCCTTGTGGAGACCTACGGTGGGGGAAGGGGTGTTTAGCTCTTGGCGCGAATCTAGTCCAAGTTTACCCAGCCACCTCCTCGTCTTGTCCCGTCCTTATTGATGATGATTGTTGATAGTTACAATTCATTGTTACCGTGCTATGTGAGAGGCTCTCTGTGAAGTGGTTTAATTGCATTATCACATTCTGATTCACCACAGTGCTATAAGATCGAGTTGTTTTTGTTAAGTCTTATCCTACAAGAAGTAAACCGGGTCTGACCTTAGGTAAAAGACTTGCCCAAGGTCACACGACTACTAAAAGTGTTCCGGTCTCTTCTGTTAAACCTTCAGCAAGGAGGAGGAGGGCTCGAGGGGATGACTTCTGGGGCCTGAGTTTTGGGGTGGGGGGAAGCAAATCCTCCCTTAGAAGGGTAGGGATGGCTTTCTAAAAGACACATTTGCTGTATCCTGGCCGTAGTAGATTACTCTCTCTCGCAGTTTGGGCTGAGCAACGGTCTGATCCTCTGGGCACCGGGGCATAACTGCAGTACTTACAGGGATCCCTCCTGCACCCAAGTGCTGTGACGCAGGTTCTCCCAGATGAAAGCACCGGAGGAGGTGGCAGAGTTGAATGTGGTGAAAAGTTGCCATATGTTCCTGTCAGGATAGCAGCAGCTGAAGGAAACATGTCAGAGGAAAGCCTGGGAGAAGCAGCTCTCAGCCGCAGGCCTCTTCCAGATGACCCGAGGATGAGTGCAGCAGTGTGTCCCCGCAGCGTAGGAGCTAGGCCGTCCTACCTACTGTAGTGGAAGCGCAGAGGCTGACACTTAACAGAGGAATGTCCTTATCTCGCTACTCAGCCTTGCCTGATGAGTATGTCCTTAGGAGTCTCTCATAAAATCATGACCGAGGACTTGTGCTCAGCAGTGCTGGTTCACAGTAAATGCTCAGGAAAAGCGAACTATCCTTGTATTAAGAGTTGAATTTAAGCAGTTAGGAATTCAGTTTTTGGCTAGGAATTTAATGCCAGTTTCCCCAGGTGATTATGACTTGGTAGAGCTGTTGAGAAAATACTGTGACAGGCATTTATTTATTGGGGGACTGCATTGGGTTTGAGTTCAGGCTCATTTTGCAGAAAGATTTCTCGTCCGGTAGGATGTCTGGGTGGTGATTAATGGGTCCTAAGACCTGTTGGCCTTGGGCAAAAGGCAAGAAGCTGTCAGAGACTGAGCTGTTCCTTCTACTGTTTGCAGAGATCCTGGAGAGCTAGCTCCCTCTCTCCCTCCTAGAGTCTCCTCTCTCTCTCTCTCTCTCTCTCTCTCTCTCTCTCTCTCTCACACACACACACACACACACACACACGTCCACACACCACGCTTCATTGGTGGAGCTGGGGGAAAGACGCCTGTGGATTTGACAGTTACTGTAATGCCTTTAGGTTGGTGTCAGTTCTTTCTCTTAGGATTGTCTTTTGTCCCACAGAAATGTTCACAGAGGGAGAGAGTGGGCTTGTGCTTCTGCAATGGTGTGGAATCCACCACATTATAAAAACTGTTGCTTGTGATAACTACATGGGCACAGTTACTTGTAAAATGTCTACATTACAGTGCAGACGGCCCTAGGAACCATTTCAACAAACGTCTCACTTTCCTGTTGCAAAATGATTTAAATTATAGGACATATTTGTCTCTAACTTTTTTTTGTTGTTGTTGTTGTTGTTGCTGTGTCTTTATTGTATCAGGTAGACCAAGCTGGTATTTGGGAAAAGTTATATTTTTTATGGTGTTTCCATTCTGAGTTAGCCCTGACAGGGACACAGTTGCTGTGGGTACATGTCTGCGTGGAAATGACACAGTCTTCTTGTGGTAGAAGATTGTACTCTTTCTGCTGCATGGCGGTTCTCTGGAGAGACTTAGGAAGCGCAATAGTCTATAGCAAATAATACCTCATGGATAGGAGTGGGTGGTGAGCCAGACTTAAGAGACCCACTTTAAGTGGAGAGGACAGTTTAAAAATATTATATGCTTAAAAATATTATAAATGTATGTATGCTAGTTGGATCTGTGTATGTATATTATTTTCAGAATTCAGATAAGTAAAATACAGAATTATAGCAGAATTCAGATCCTTAAAAAAACTAAACTTTTAAACTGATATATGTGTGTATATATAAACATAAAAACAGTACATACTGTTTTGTTTTGTTTGGTTTTGAGGCAGGATAGTCCAGGGTGGCCTTGAATGCCTGGTTCTCTAGTCAGTCTCTAGAGAGCTGGGATCACAGTTGTTTGCTGCCATGTCTAGTGTTCTGCAATGCTTTGATGCTTATATATATGTTATATACATTTAGGTCAGACACCAAGTGTCTTGCCTTAATAAATTTGGGCACATATACTCTCTCATCTTCTTCCCATTGCTCAAATGAAGATACACAGTATTACCATCACCTAAATATTCCCTTCATGAGTCTCTCCAGGTAATTCTCTCTCAACCAAGGGTGTTGATTCCTCTGACTATAGATTTACATATTCTTTTACTTCATAAAAGATGAAATATAGTATATACTACTGTGTGTCTTTTTTCACCCAGGCTTTGGAGAGTTCATGTTGTATACTTCACTCTGTATCTCCTTTTTCATTGCTGCATAGTATTCTCTAGTTGGTGTTTTATACACCCCTGCTCTCCCCCTTTTTTTGGCCTTTGCTTCTAGGTCCAGCGTTGACTGTTAGAGACCAAGCTGCTATGAATGCTCTGCTTAGTTTCTGTCTTTGCCATGTTGAGTTTTAATCATTCTAGTATTTTAGGGAAAGAAAGTAATTACAGAAATATTGAACAGGAGGTAGCTAGTCTTTATTAGATTCTTACATTGGAATTTGCCAGGAAAACGTGTCTTTCGAACACTCAAGTCCTTGGTTCATATCTCAGCACTGAACTAAACCAAGAAGACAACTTGTGTCAGGCGGTTGGTTAACCTAGCACTTTGTGGGCATTCCCTTCTTTAATCCTCTGAACTTGACTCACATGTTGGAAACTTAGGTTCAGAGATTGGGTGACTTTGCTAAGAGCCCTCAGCAGAGGAAGAGGGGAGTGCAGTCCAGTGCCATCCCCATAGCCCCTGACACCTAGGACAAGGGCTATGGAGCTGGAGTTCCCTAACCAGCAGGTCTAGGCTCCCATGCCCTAGGCGGAAATGGAAATTCTGCCCCCCAGGGTGCCACTGACTCAGAAACTGTGGGCTCAGGGTCCTTGAAGAGAAGATGGGCAGGTGACCTGATCTGGAACATGGTGTCACAGATCTTGCAAAGTCACTTTCCTTGGGCCTACATTTCACAGTGCCAAAAGTAAGTGGGTATGCTTCCCTTCAGATTCATCGCTTGCCTGAAGTGCTGGGCTACGAATAACTCCGGCTCGATGTTTAAAACTGTCTGATTGCAGTTTCTCAGACGAGTATATTATAGGTCATGCTTTTTCATATTTCTGTGGATGAATTTGTGGTTTTGCAAATTACTCAGGAAATTGCCCTTCCACTGTTTTTTTTTTCCCCCCCCAAAGGCAAGTAAGAGACACTAAATAAGACACAATTTAAAATTCAAACTTTGCCACCAAACCTTTCTCTTCACCGCAGGGAGGGGTCGAAAACATTGAGTGTAGTTCTGGGTGCAGGTTTTGTTCTTCTCTGCGCTTGTTTTGTTTTGATGTTGTGTGCTTGTGTTGCTGAATTGGAATATGTGACAGCAACTCTTAAAATAATTCTGTGACCATTTCCCCTTCATTTCTAAGCACACTGCTGTATCTTTCTCGGTTTCTTCCTTTCCTGTGATCTTGCATCCTTTCTCTCAGATTGTCCCCACATTGACTCTCCTGTTTTAAAATTCCTTTTTCTCTTTTAACTTCTCTCTCTCTCTCTCTCTCTCTCTCTCTCTCTCTCTCTCTCTGTGATGTGTATATGGGGACATGTGCATGCCACAGCCTACATATGCTACATATGGTCCGAGGAAACTTTGTGGAGTCTGGTTCACTCTTCCCCTTTATGCTTGCTTCTGGACTTGAGCTCAGGGTTTCAGGCGTGAGCAGTGAGTGATTTTACCCACTGAACCATCTCCCCTGTCTTCTCTTGGCTGTTTTTCAGACCACCTCTTACTGTGTTGCTCTGGTTGCCTTTAAACTCACAATGTGGTCCAGGCTGTACTCTGAAGTCTTCCCGCCCTCAGCTTCCTGCATGCTGGGATAACACGTGTGTCATACTGTGCTTGGCTTTTGACTCTTTTTTAAATGCTAAATTATGCATACATATCCCTGTGTGGGTATGTACAGGTGAGTGCAGGTGTCTGCAGAGGCCAGAGGTGTTGGATCGCATGGGGACGTGATCCACCTGATTAAACTAGGAGCTGGGAGCCAAGCTCTCTTGCCTTGGCTCTTGTTATCAAATCTGCAAAAGAGATCCTGATTTATTTGTGTTCATTCCTTAAGTCCTCCTGAGATCATTTAAGAAAAATATTTTTATTACGTGTACTTATTTATTCACGTGTATGTAGTGTGTGTGTGTGTGTGTGTGTACGCGCGCACGCGCGCCATGCTTGATAGTCTTGTGGAGGTAGAGGACAACTTGAGGGAGGTAGCTTTCTTCTTCTACTGTGTGGGTGCCAAGCTTGGGTCATCAGACTTAGCAGCAAGCACCTTTACCTGCTGAACTTTTTTGTCTGCCCTCTTCCTCAGATCTTGGTGGTGGTGGGTAGACCTTGGTTTGTAGTAGAAGTGGAATTGGGAAGAGGTACGTGACATTGGTTTTCCTAGTCCAGTTTGAGCTGTTACCAGATGCCACTGTCAGCATGGAGGATAACTCTGAGACTAGTGCGTCCCCTTTCCTGCCAAGTGTCACAGTTTAGTAAGGTCTGGTTCTTCTATGTCTCTCTCCTCTCCTGTGAAAACAACAAACTCACCTCTATTCACTTCTAATCCTAGTCTTTGAAACACTACCTGACATTCACTAAACAGGTACTCACTAAAATTTGTTACACTCATGAGAACATATTCTTTCCATTGTTCCTTCGTTCTGAGAGAGGGTCTTGCTGGGCAACCCTGGCTGGCCTGGAACTCTGTGCAGACCAGGCCACCTTTGAACTCACTGAGGTTTCTCTGCTTAGCCTTCTGAGTGCTGGGATTGATGGTGTGGGCCACAATGATGGGCTCAGACAAGTCTGCAGCTAGATTAGCTGTAGTGTCTGTCTTTCCTCTGTCTGTCTCTTCATCCTTATACAGAATCTTAATGCTTTTGCTTTTTCCCTGACAGTTCTTCCAACTATCAGATGCCCAGTGTCTTTTAATCTATTCTGGACTGTAATGGTTGTCAAAGCTTAATGAGTTAGATTCAAGTATTTCTGCCTGTTGACTAGTAACTGAGGTTCAACAAGTCTTTATTTGTAAACTGCAGATGCTCAGAGGGTGAGGGTTTCCTGCTCAGGTCATCTGGGCTCTGGTTTGAGCCAGTGCCTGAGAATGGTGTTCTATCTCTGCTGTACTGAAGCTCTGTCCTTGTGCGCAGTGTCTGTTTGTTTATTGTCACCCACAGCAAGTAGATTCGTTTCTACATAAAGCAGCATCCGTCCTTTCTCTCTTAAATTATTCTTTGTGTTTATTTATATATTTTTAACTTAAACCTTCAAAAATCAGTCTGTTTTTGTTCTTAGGGCCAAAAGACCCTTCTCAGAGGTGTATTTTTAGTGTATGTTGTGGAATTCATCATGACTTTTATTGGAAAGAAACCGTACAAGGACAGGCAGCCCAAGTGGTGCGCTGGTCTCTCAGCTACCCTTTGCCATTGGCTGTGTTATTTAAAATAGATTAACTTGACCTTATGAGGCAATGGCGTACAGTTGGCTCCCTGCGTTTGTCGGCAGTCAGTATCCCGCTCGTCTCGGGTAGCAGAATTGATGATATCCACCAAGGGGAATTGAGTGGTTTATAAGAGAAAACATTCTGACATCTCCTTACCACAGGGGTTTACATGAAGGATGTTGTTCCGTAAACAGCGGTTATTTAATGCACAACACCACCCTGTGATGCTAGTGGTCCTTTCCCTGAGTGTGTATATATGTGTAACAGGATCTGCTGAATTTTGTATACACTGAGAATAAAGGCTGTCAGATTTGTTAAGGGCTGCGCAGGACTATTCATACCCTAAAAAGTAGGTTACTGAATCTTTGCCTGTCTGTAGCCCACAAGATCTGTAACCATGGACCCAGGAGCTTTGTCAAGCCGCACCCCTTGGGTAGCTACATCCTGTATTGTTTCTTGTGGTCGCCTTTCATGGGTTCCCCAACTGTAGCCCGTGGATGCCAAGGTTGGCTCTGACTAGTCTGGGCTTCTTAGAAAAAGTCCACTGTGTTCTGACTCTCACCTTTTCTGAAGGCATGTAATACAATTAGAAAAATGTATCTAAACAGTGTTTTTATATGATGAAATAGTAACCATCTGTTTTTATAGCTCAGCAATTATATAGTAGAACAGTCCATTATTTATGCTCTCACCTGTAGTCCCCACTTCAGAGGTAAAGGCCAAGTTCATAAAGAGACTTTCAAGGCCTGGATGATCTGGCCCTTGACATCGATTCTCTATCTATCCCTGTCCACAGCCTGTAGGCCCCCACCTACACATCCGACACACTGGCTCCTTCATGTACTTTAACCCTTTCTTGAACAATCACCCTCTCAGTAAGGTTTCCTCATTTAAAAATGATTTAAAACGAACTTCTCTGACACCTGTCCTTCTGTGGTCTTCTGTGCTTCATTTTACCCTGGAATATGCGGGTCACTTAAAGTAAGTTGCCTGTAGGATCTAAATTCCAGGAGGGCGGGATTTGTTTGGCTCTCTGCTGCTGCTGTTGCCCTGGTGCCAAGGATGCAACGTAGTAGTTGTTCTTATATTTGTTGAGTGTTTACTGTCAAACTTAGAACTGGAACAGATCTCTGGCTGTCATGTGGATCTTAAATGGAATTTCTAGGAGCACTGAGATCAGCTTTTTAAATAAATAAATAAATAAATAAATATTTATTTATTTGAATATGAAACAGTCCTTTGACCGGTGTTCAGATTTACCTGAACTTTACTGTGTGACCAGGCTGGCTACCTTCCTGTCTTGGCCTTTCCAGTGATTATTTGAATGTCAGTAGTTTACCAGAGAGGTGGTCCTAAGGAGCACAGGTAGGAGGCTCTGTGGCCAGCCAGGTGTTTAAGAAGGGCACATTGCTGAGGAAGGATTTGGGGCTTAGGACAGCAGCTTCCTGCTGAGTGCATCAGGGAAGTTTATGGATGTTTTACTCCTCCTGTGGTGGCTGAGAGCTTCCTCCTGCTGGCTATCCCTGTGTACTTTTTCAGTACCTATCTCCAGTGCTGGGAGAAAGAGTTATGTAAGAAAATTATACTCTCATTGCTAAGGAAGTATCAAGCCTACTGTTACTGCTAAGGTATCAAGCCAAGCAGAGTTGGTTGTGCGTGTGCTTTTAATGGGCCATGGTTATGTTTTCTGCAGACAAGACTTGCGGATCTCTATATAGACAGTGTCATGATGGTACAGTTAAGAGGCTCTCGCTCATATACTGATGATAAGCTGTGTTTCAAAATTATTGCTATATATATGCGGGATTAACTGGACTGTCAAACTGCTTGTAGACTAATCCACAGATAGCAATTAATTGATGGGTTGTAATTGAGACTTTAGACTCAGTCTGCCTGCCTAATGGAGAGCTGGGTGTTAGGGGGCAGATGCTTCACCTCTTGTGAGCCATGCTTGCCCCTCTGAAAACAGAGATGATGAGGCAGCTGCTCTGTAGGACTGGTGGAGGAATGAGCTGGAAATGAGGAGGCCACATGGCTCTGGGCCTGCGCACATTGAATGCTCAGAAAGTGTTGGCTTCTGTTAGTGTTCCCCATTTGAAAAGGCTTCAGGGAGAAGAAAGATTTTTCTTGAGGGGATGGAGATTTCAGTACATTGCTCTCTGCGGGAGCTTTTTAAAGTCCAGAAACAGCCTTCATCTTTCTGTCCGATTCACAGGCTCTTTCTAAAGGATTGGTTCAGACGAATGGGAAAGAAGTCTGTAGCTTGATTTCCCATGTGTTTGGTGGAGGTCTGCGCCTACATGGTCATGGTGAGGAGTTGATCTGAACAATTGTTCTTAGGTTCCAGGTTGTGATAGTTTGGAGAGATGGCAGGTTCCTGATTTCTTGGTGTGCTAGGCAGGCCAGTACCAGCACCAGTGATCCTTGAGATCCGGACACCGAGGTTCTCTGATTTTTCTGGTACCATGTCAGGGCTCCTACACTAAAAATGTCTGGGGTGGTAGTGATGTTTAATGGTTAGTTGTGTAGGTTTGATGTCAGCCTGCCTGGTTCTTCCTTTTCGCATTAGAGACTAGTTAATTGACAGAATATCAGCTCTCAGTGGACAGAGAGAATAATGCCTGTGTCATAGGGTGGCTGTCACAGTCAGTTTTTGTCAACACAAACCTGGACATAACTGGGAAGAGCGAATGTCATTTGAGAAACTCTCTTCATCAGATTGGCTTGTGGACCTCTGTGTGAATCATTTCCTTGATTAGTGATTGATATGGGGGGCCTGGCCCACTTTGGGCCGTGTTATCCCTGGGCAAGTGGGCCTGGATGTCTAAGAAAGGTAGCTGGGCAAGCCAGCTGTGGTTTCTACTTCCAGGTTTATGCCTTGGCTTTTCTTGATGATGGACTGTATACCCTGTTAAGCCAAATAACCCTTTCCTCCCCAGGTTGCTTTTGGGCACAGGTTTAGCACAGCCACAGAGAAGCGAACTAATACAGTGCTGTGAGGACTGCACGAGATAACGTATGTTAAATATTTAGTGTTTTCCTTGGTTCCTAAGTAATAATGGTCAACTGTGATTATTTTTAGTTGAAAAATGGGCACCCAGCACTGAGTTCCCTACTCTAAGGCAGAATTTTGCCTAGCTGCCCTAGGGAAATTTGTCAGTTTGTAGAAACATTTTCCGTGTCTATTACGGATTGGGTGCTATCAGCACACAGTAGAGGTCAGGAAGGATGCTAAACATACAATGTACAAGAAGCTCATCAAAACTATCACTAAGGCTGAGGTGGAGGAAGCCTGCTCTGAGGCATAGCTTCATATGTAGGATGGGAGTCTGAGTTAGGGGTGGGAGATTAGTAAGCAAAACTCTTGTTTGTAGGTTCTACAGACTTCTCTGCCTCTCAGGTGAAAGAGCTTACTTACCTGTGTGAAAGTATATCTTCAAAAGTTGTTAGCCACTGACTGTGAGACTCAAGCTAGGCTCTGCCTGGCTACCTGGGGCTTCCATATATATTCCAAATGTCTTGATCCTATAGTCTGGGATCCTGGTGTCCTCCCGTTAGGGGATTATTGTGAAGGTACCGTGTTTCAGATAGGTGCCAGACACAGTACAATATGCTTAGTGACCTCAGTGAAGATAGTTACAGAAATAATTTTCCAGCCAGAAATCAGAAAGTGCTCTGACATATCTTCAAGCAGTTCTGTTTATCTGCCATAGGCTCCTGCTCTTTATGATTTATGCCACTAATTCTGTTGATCTCCTTCCTCCTTGTGGGTGTTTTTCATGCCTGTGCTTTGTAACTGTAAATCTGCCTGACTTGTCTTCTTTGCTGCATATGTGTTTCTTGTAGGAAGCACCCTTGTTTTGTGTATTGTATAATCTCTGCTCTGTGTAGGTACTTTGGAAATCTTTGTTGAAATTTTCAGAGGGTTAAAAACTAGACATGATTTTTACATAAAAATTCTTGCCTCAGATCTTGTTGGCGAGGAAATCCACTTTTTATTTTTAAGGCATATTAAATATACTTAGCCATATGTCTGACTTTTCTGTGATGATTTAAGATGGTTGTCTGCCAGTTGTTGTAGCATTTTGAACTGTAGAGAAAATATTGAATTAATTGTGTTGGAGGTCTTAGCGTGCCTTTATTCTGGCCAGATGTAAGCAGCAGTTGCTTACATGTGGCCATGGGAGGCACCTTTTTGGCCTGATTTAAATAGAGTCAGTATAGAGTTAGTATCTTACCACCTGGATTCTTGGCTAGTCCTTGGAATTTACATCTGATAGAGTGTGTTCATTTCCTTCTCCAACTATCAGCCTGCTTCTGTCTATGTGCCGTGGTTAAGAATTCAAAGCTCAAGTTGTTAAAAAATAACTTTCTCTGGTGTTGGTATATGTTTTATTTTATTTAATAAAAGGTATATAATCAAGGTTTTGGTTTCTAATCTTTGAAAAATCATATGCCATTGTGATCTTATATAACTATTGATCATTATATATAGTTGATCTGTATGTCAGTCTAATTTTTTTTCACATTTACACAATATGTAAAATACAGAAAGATGTTAATGGGGAAAGAAAATGTATGCACATAACTTAATATTCTACCCTAGAGGAATGTATATGCTAACATTGTATTTTTATATATCCATCCATACTTACACACACACACACACACACACACACACACACACACACACAGGTAGTAGGTACACTGAGGACTAATTTTTTCTTTACTAAAATAAAATTTTATAACAGTACTTGGTGGAACTTTGTGCCTAATAAAAATATTGTGGACTTTACCCCCTCTCCCCCTTGCAAACAAAACCACAGATCTGGCTGACCTAGGACTTGTTATGTAGATTGCCCTGGCCTCAAACTCAGGAATCTTTCTGCCTCTGCCTCCTGACTCTGGGATTAACAGTGTGGACGACTGTCTGTTGACTTAATAAAAAATTTTAAACACATATAAACTTACTTGACCATCCCAGTGGCTATTTGGTTACCTTATAGTATACTTTTGTGCTTTGAACATGAACATGGGAATCCATTTACATTATTTGCACTTGTCCCATATTTTTGCATGGTTTTGATGAATGTCCTCCTATCTAGCTATATTTTAGTAGACAAATGTCTAGAACTAGTTGTGTGAACTCATGTGAATACTCCCTTTTAGCTGGGAATGTGTCAGGTTATAGCCCTTTACTGGAGTGTGGGGACCTTGTTCTTTGCATCCCTGCCACTTGACATACTCCTCAGTACCTTCCGCCTGAACAGCTTTTTATGGCAGTGATGCTGAGTTTGTGTGTTGAGATCTGGAGAGAGTGACAGAGACTGGGGTCAACTGGAAGGGTTTACCTCATTCAAAAGGGAAGCTTTCTGATCTGCTGTGGTCACCTGTCATGTACTAACATTGGCTCAGGCTCATTAGCTCTTTCAGGTTTTCAAGAAACCCCCAAAACTTAGAATTTTCAAAGACATAAATTTCATCAATTTTTAAGTGTTGGTTCAGCATTCTTTTGAAAACATGGGTGAACCCAATAGAGCGCATCTGGGAGCCATCTTGGGTCCCCACGTGACAAGTTTGCCCTGCTTCCTCTATGTGTTAGTTTCTCACCCGTGTCTGTCAGACTTCATCTCTTTGAAAGTAGCAATCATATTTCTTATGTCTGTGTTCTCAGGGCCCAGGATGGTGACCAGCTCATAAGAAAGGCCAAGAAATGTGTGTTGAAATGAATAATACATTCTGGAAGTGGTTTAGTTTGGCACCAAAACTTGTCCATGTATGTTCATCGAGGCCCAGCTGGTGACAGCTCTCCAATTCCAGTTGAGAAGAGCTGGGGGAGAGAGTATATTTTGACAGCTGATTATAATCGTTGGAATATTCTGTCTCAGGGCTCTGGTCTGTTGAAACTTAGAACTGGGTGCAAAATCACATCTTGAAATTGACATTCATATGGATTTGAATTCCCAGTGTGGGAATAGAATCTATTTTCTGCTTAGAGATGATTTCACTGTGAAATGTATAGCCTTATAAATAAAAAGAATGAGCAGGCTTTATGTTTGTTACTTAGGAATGGGGTGTGTGTGTGTGTGTGTGTGTTAGCATGCGCATGCCTATATGTGAATGTGTGGGTATGCATGCAAGTATGTACTAGAGGATAACATTGTATCTTGTTCCTAAGGCACTGTGCCAGTTAGTTTTTATATTAACCTGGCACAAGCTAGAGTTCTCTGAGAGGAGAGAACTTCAATAGAGAAAATGTCTCCATATGATTGGGCTATAGGCAAGCATGTAGGGCATTTTCTTAATTAGTGTTTGATGGGGGAGGGCTCATTACCTAGCATTGTATATGGTGACACCTCTGGGCTGGCTGGTGGTCCTAGGTTCTATGAGAAGGCAGGCTGAGCAAGCCAAAAGGAGTAAGCCAGTAAGCACCACTCGTCCATCGCCTCTGACTCAGCTCCTGCCTCCAGGTTCTTATCCTGTTTGAGTTCCTTTCCTGACTTTCTTCTGTGATGAACTGTGATAAGGAAGTGGCGGCAAAATAAACCCTTTCCTCCTGATGTTGCTTTGGGTCATGGTGTTTCATCACAGCAATAGAAACCCTTTACTAAGACAGACACTATCTGCATTTTCCCTTCCTATTGTGTAGTTTTGCCTGTGTGATGTGAGAACGTGTGTGTTTGTGCCAGTGCACTATTGTCTTTGAGACGGGTTTACTGAATCTGTAGCTAGCCTGGTGGCTGGCCGCCCGGCTAGTCTCAGCCGTCCTTCTGTCTCCTGTCCCCACTCCTCCACAGTGGTGGGGTTACAGGCACCTGGAGGCATGCTTAGCTTTTCATGTCAGTGCTTGGGATCTGAACTCTGATTTTGAACATCGGAGCCATCTGTCTGGCCTGGCCAGTTTTAAATAGTAAAGGAAAGTGCCTGATGCCATCTTTTTGGGATTTTCTACAGGTAAGCCAGGATTCCAGCCTTTCCTCCAAGAGTAGACATACTGTTAGACCTGGGTGAACCTCTGGGGCCATTGTTAGGTGGAAGCTGTCATTACCCTTGCTGCTTTCCTGCCTGCACAATGGATTGCTCTGTATTGCATAATTGATGCTGAGCACCGGCTTTGCCGCACTAGGCTGAGGAACAGACTCAGTACTTCAGACCAGAGGCTTAGTCCACGTGGCTTTTCCATCAAGGAGCCAAGTAAGGGAAGGGATGCTGTGAGATCAGAGCGGTGCAGTCGGTCGTGAAAGCCAGGGCAGACTTAGGGCTCTGTGGATGGGGTTGGTGTGTCCTTCCGTTGCTGGGCACGTTCCATGCCTCTGTACCCGGCAGAACTGAACATCCTGGTAGATTGTCCAGGAATTCAGTTTTTAGATAGCATAGTTTATATGTAATTTAGAACTTCACATGTGAGACAGAACTAAAGCTTTTTTAAATTGAGACTAAATGATCAACTTCCTGTGTTTTCAGAGCCTCATTTGTGGCATCCAGATGTCCCCGTCCCAGCGTGAAACTTGGCCTTGGTTTGCTCCTTTGAAATGCTCAAAGATGTAGTGTAGAATGCAATGTATGTATGCCATTGTTGTTTGGGTTGTGGACTTTGGTAGAATTTCTGCCCTTCTGTCTTTGTGGGAGAATCTAGATGTGTTGAAGACGGCGGCTCCAAAGTTTAGCACCTGGGCTGCGTGTGGGGAAACATTGATTTGCTGCAGCTCAGACTCTAAAGCTGCCTAGTTTCTGAATCCTAGGTGAATATGTAATTAACACATTTTGTTCCATGCTGCTAAGGTTTCAGGGTTGGTTGTTTTTTTGGGACTCCAATAACAGTATAGTAGGTAACTGAGACAGTGGGTTCCCCTTCTAAATTGCTAACACATGGTCAAAAGCTGGGTCAGTTTGGTGAGGAAAAGATCATAGATTGTAGGAACATAATAAGTAAGCATTCATCTTAGCCAGAGACTATCGTTTCTGATGGTTATATCCTGAGATGTCCTGGCTTTCTCCCATGGAATCTGTGAGGTGAATTTGTTGTTCTAATAACTTAATTTTCTTTTCAAACTAAAAATAAAAGAAAGAAAACGTCTTTTGGAAGCAAAGAACATCATCTCAATGTTGGTATGTTTATATAGAAAAGTCAGTAAAGGAAATATCCCTGTAACTGTTGGCTATTTGTGTCTCTGTAACTCCTTGGGAAAATACTGACATAAGGAAGAAAGGACCCAGCTTTCTTGTGCGGTGAGAATCTGTGATATTTTAGCTAAAAATGTAAGCTCATGCTAGTCTCTGTGAAATAAATTATCTCGAAAAAAAGATAATTGTGGGAAGAAGCCATTGATGGGATATAATTTCTGGTTGTTACTCTTGAAGGCTGTTGGTGGAAGAAACCTGTCCATGGGGCTTAATAACGCATAGTGGCTCACTTTGCTTTCTGAATTCACAAGGGCAAAGAGATTTTTAGAAAAGATGGAGGTGTGTGGGCTTGTGCATCTGTTAACAGGCATGGGTACTCACCTCAACGCTGCTGTAGCACGGTAGGCCTGGATACAGGGAAGGAAATGATCAGCTTTGGAAACACTGATTGGCAAATTGAATTGAGGTGAGCATAGCCTCTATCAGAATTCTCCAGGGGACTGACTCTACAAGGTGTAGGCATCTGGAGTGGTAGCTTCATTAGATAGATATTCTGACTCAAGTTTCAAAGCCTCTAGTCCTTCTGTTCCTATTACAAAGAGTAGTCCACAAAACAACCCCCAATTTGGAATCAGCCAGGATAATTTTGAATATGGGGATGACAAGGTCTCAGTTTAGACAGTATGGAATCATAATCCTGGGGGCAGGGATGGGTATTCTGTGCAGCCACAGTGTAAAATCAGTTCTGGCTAGTGCTGGCAAGTCCATAGTTTGAAGCTCTAGGCTTTATGGTGCTGATTTCCAAAATCTAATTTTCTAATAAATGGCCGCAGACCCCATTGTAAACTGAAAGCACTTTGGTTTAGAGAAGCCAGAATAATGGGAGGGCAAATGTGAGTTATCTGAGGGAGCTGCATGTTGGGATTTGCTTTCAGGCTCCAGGGTAAGACTGTAATTCATGGGGAGGGACCTTTTCTTCCATAGCACATTAGCCCTTCTGAAACAGAGCCAGACACCCAGAGACAAGACCACGCAGCCCTGTAGAGCACACTGTGGCGTCTGACTATCCTTTACTTTTTGTACCTAGGCTAGTAGCCACGTGTGGCAGTGCTGGCCTTGGACTGTGACTGCTACTGTGTCTGAGGAATTGAGTTTGACATTTCATGTACATTTAAAGAATTCAAATCTAGGAAGCCACACATGGCTAATGTCTACCATACTGCATCAGTACAGACAGAAGGATAGCCATGAATATTCCGTGTCACATCTATGTGCTGTGAAATATGGCAGGAGTGACACTTTGGTGTGATGGTTCCTAAGTTTAAACTTGATATTGATGTTGTTTGGGGTTTTCTTTGCCCATCACCCCCACTTAAAGAAGTTGAGTGTATGGCAGTGTGCAGATTTCCCTGAACAGTTTGTATAGAACAATTATTTCCCATGAGGCTAGGGGTAATGTTTTTTCTATTGACTTCTCTGTCCCCCAAACCTAGTAAGTATCTTGGAATTGGATTGGAAAAAAAATCTTTTTAAAAAAGAGTTCTTTGTGTGTGTGCTTATGTGAGTTTATGTGTCCTACATGTGTGCACATACTTTCAGAGACCAAAAGAGTATGTTGAATCTCCTGGAACTGGAGTAGCAGGCAATTGTTGGATACCTATTAGGGTGCTAGAACCTGAACCCCCAGGGTCTTTGCAAGAGCAGTATCAGGTGCTCTCAACCACTAAGCTATCTCTCTAGCCCCCTGGAAAATCCTTTTACTTGGAGGATTGTGCTTGGGGCCTCTGGGCTACCCTGAGGTTGGATAGTTAAAGGTTTTCTAAAATGTGTTTTTCAAGCCCAATGCTTTGGTTATAATTAATAATAAAAGTTCAAATGGTTTCGAATGGCTTAAGAGGATTAGTTGATGCATATAAGTGAGAATTTCAGAGAGACAGAGCTTCAGTCAGTGTTTGATCTGCCCCAGAGCTGTCAGCCCTTCTTATGATGCTCACCTATGCTGCCTAGACTCACTTCTATGAGCACGTGCTCTTCTAACCGCTACAGGGGAAAGCTGCGGATTCTCAGAGCACCCTCCCTCACTGTCATTCCTTCAGGTTTAAGTTACCTCGCTGTTTTGTAGATAGGGGATGTGCTCAAGGAGGATGGAAGGGTGGTGGTGGTGCATTTTTCTCTCTCTCTTTTTTTAATAAAGAGAGAGGTTTTATAGTGTGGCCCTGGCTGACCTGGAACTCACTGTGTAGATGAGCCTGGCCTTGAACTCACAGAGATCTGCCTGTCTATGTCCCGCTACTGTTGGGATTAAAGATGTAATCACTGTGCTCAGTTTATGTGCATTCATAGCCCTAGCTGAGGGAGAGGCCCCTAAGCCATACGGTGTGTGCTGAGTCACTTAGTTCTACAGCATTTATGCCAATTATCCAGGCTCCTACAGGTAAGTGCCCTTGGAGTATGGAAGTGAGGTTAGTCCTCATCTGGATCTGGACCTCGTGATTTCTGCACAACGCTTGTCTCTCCCCCCTCCCCCACCTTTGGGGGATGTTAGTAAATATCTGAATACAAATTTGGGTTTTATAATTGGAAGGTACTACTGGCAGATGGTTGGGGGGCGGGGAGGGATTCCACTCAGTGTCCTCTTATCTATAGGATAATACCAGATGGGGAAACCTGTATCTCTAGACTCAACTGCCACCTTTTGGTGGAACCAGATGCCTTCATCATATCCACCCACTTGTTATGCTCTTAGCTGAAGTCAGCCTCCTTTACTGTTGTCCTCCTGGGGTGTAATGGCTGCAGGGCAGTAATCCCATCCGTGGGTTCTGCTCTCCTGACTAAGCTGTAGCTGGCAGCCCTTGCATTCTTATATGAAATAAATAAACGAACCAAACAAGAGGGTTGCCTTTTTTGGGTGGGAAGGTTTGTCCGGGTATGGAGATGGCTCGGGGGCGATAAAAGGATTAACTCAGGAGCTCTGAGTAGGCTATAGAATAATGGGTGTACTGTAGATCCCTAAAGGGTAGAGTGAGAACTGATCAGACAGCACGTTCTCATTCTGCTGGCAGAGCCGAACAAGCAATGACTTGAAAGAGGAGACTAGGAGATAAATAGCCAGCACCAACCCATTCTGGGCGAGTGACGAGAGACACTGAACTTGTTAGCTGGGGCTGAGCATTTAGACTGCAGTGGGGTCGCTTGCTGAGGAGGTTCCAAGCCTATCAGTGGTCACTAAAGGCTGGAACAGGCTCTCCTGGAATCTAGGCCCCAAGGGGACATGCTCTATGTGAGGCAGGGCATCCCTTAGCAGATGTGTGACCTTGAGAATGCTGCCTAACCTCTCTTCTCAGTTTCCTCATCTACAAGAAGAGATGACAGTAGTTCTTGGCTCTCCGTACCTGGCTTAGGGCCACATAGCTCAGTGCGTAAGAATTCTGGCATCTCAGGGTTTAAGTGCTGGCTCTAAACACCGTGGTGGTTGGAAGGTGAAGAGGACTATGTCATTTTTGGAGGAAGAGCATGGCCAGGTGCTGTTCATTGGGCACAGTCTTTGGGGGTAGGGGGAGCAGCCTGCTTTTACATTTCCTACTGGGTGCTAGCACAAAGTTACAATGTGAAAGTATGGAGTGGCAAATCGTGGGTGCAGGTAGTAGGCACCAGAGGTTGGCACAAGTGGTTATAGGTGCTTTTTTTTTCTGGTTTTGTAAAACAACAAAGCAAAGGGTCTGGAGAGAGAGCTCCATTAAGTGATTAAGAGCACTTGTTGTTCTTCCAGAGGACTTGTGTTCAATTCCCAGCAACCACATGGTGGCTCACAACCCTCTCTGTACTGCTCATTAGATCAGGTGCACTCTTCTGGCCTCTGTCAGGCATGCATGTGATCTGTATACATAGGTACAGGCAAAGCACTCATATAAATTAAATTTAAAACAATCTAAAAATTAAAAATATAAAATATTAAATGTAGATGCTTAAGTGTGTGTGAGTGTGCATGTGCACACCCCTCCCCCCCACATACCCTGCCTTTCGGTTCATGGTTGTGTGTATGCAGTACACACATACACACACACTCTGCCTCTTTGGTTCATGGTTGTATGTATGCAGTACACACACACACACTGCCTCTTTGATTCATGGTTGTGTGTATACAGTATACACACACACAAACACACACCCTACCTCTTTGTTTCATGGTTGTGTATATACAGTATACACACACACACACACACACACCCTGCCTCTTTGGTTCATGGTTGTGTGTGTATATGCAGTACACACACACACACCTGCCTCTTTGGTTCATGGTTATGTGTATGCAGTACACACACACACACACACACACAAACACCCTGCCTCTTTGGTTCATGGTTATGTGTATGCAGTACACACACACACACACACACAAACACCCTGCCACTTTGGTTCATGGTTGTGTGTATACAGTACACATACAAACACACACACACACACACACACACACACACACACACCCTGCTCTTTGGTTCATGGTTGTGTGTATGCAGTACACACACACACACACACACACACACACCCTGCCTCTTTGGGTCATGGTTGTGTGTATGCAGTACACACACACACACACACCCTGCCTCTTTGGTTCATGGTTGTGTGTGTATATGCAGTACACACACACACACCTGCCTCTTTGGTTCATGGTTATGTGTATGCAGTACACACACACACACACACACACACCCTGCCACTTTGGTTCATGGTTGTGTGTATGCAGTACACATACAAACACACACACACACACACACACACACCCTGCCTCTTTGGTTCATGGTTATGTGTATGCAGTACACACACACACACACACACACACACCCTGCCACTTTGGTTCATGGTTGTGTGTAAGCAGTACACACACACACACACACCCTGCCTCTTTGGTTCATGATTGTGTGTATGCAATACAGCTAACAATGATTATGGATCTCCATCTCTGACTAAGATAAAAGGAAGAAAAAGGAAAAAAGAAATGGCTTCAAAGTCATAAAGCAACCAGCTGATATTAATTTCCAAAGGAGAGCAGAGGTGTTTGCTTTTCCTTTTCTCCTTTCTGTTCCCAGTGTGCTCATTCTGAACTACTGATGGCTTCTTTTTGTATTTGTGTAGCAGTCCTTAGTTCTTCTCAGAGCTGGGAAGCGTCCAACCTTCTCACCTGTCCTCTGCATCCTGCTATCCGCCTGTTTTTGTTGGGCTTCACCTAAGCACCACACCGATAACTCAGTGGCAGATTTTGATTCAGGATCTGTCAGTTCAGGCTTGTATTTATTTGCTTGAGTGCACGTGCACGTGTGTCCTCCTGTGTGAATGTTTGAGGCTAGGGGTTAGCCTCAGGTGTTCTTGAGATGCTGTATACCTTTTTACAAGGCTTCTCACGGACCTGATACTTGCTGCTTGGCTAGGTTGGCCTGAGAGCCCAAGGGATCTTAATACCTCCCCAATGTTGGTATTAAGTCTGTGCCACAATGTCCTGCTTTTTTCTTACCTGGGTTCTGGTAAAGCAAGCTCAAGCTCTCCTGCTTACAACTCAAGCCATCTCCCCAGCCCAGCTCAGGCTTTGCTCTCAAACACTGTGTGTGCATGCGCTGACCCTCAGCTTGTGCTGAATGTGCCTGCTCCATTCCCCGGTGCTGCAGATCAGAACATGACTGCTGGGCTGAGGTCACCAGAAGTTGTCTGGTAGCTGCAGTCTCCCTAGGTATTTGCCTGCATGCAGTTGCCTGGATGCTTTGCCTGTGAACAATGGTGAGACCTTTGTGAGACTGTGCTGGATCACTGAGTGCTTGTGGGATGGTCCCCTCCTGGAGAGCTGAGGTCTCAGGGAAGCTGAGGCCCAGCACTGCTTCCGTCCTTACACCCTCCTCAGGGAAGAGCTATGTGTGCCTGGGCAAGGGCAAGTGTGGCCGGCTTGGCTCATTACAGAGCGGCACTGTTTCTCCATCTGTGGCCACACCCTGCACGTGTCGAGACATAAGTGTCCGCATCTTCCAGCTCTGACTAAACACTTCTCCTCAGCAGTCCAGGGAAAGGAACGCGGATTTTATGGATCTCACCAGGTTCTACTGGCTTAAAGAAACATATGCGCAGCATAAAATGGCCTGTTGCAATCATTTTTGAGCATATTAGGTGTTAGGCATGTGTATGCTGTTATAAAGCCATCACCTCAGTTCTTCTCCAGAGAACTGTGCCATTTTTTGGCATTGCAGTTCCCCTTTGCCCATGGCCCCTAGCAGCTGCCACTTCAGTTCTGCCTTGGAATATGGCTCTTGTAGGAGCAGTGTATCTGTAGATGCATATTATTTGGTTTTGAAAAGCTGGCTTATTTCATGTATTACCATGATTTCCAGGTTCATACACATTGTCACTTTTGTCATGATTTCCTTCCCTTTAAGGCCAAATTAATGTCCCATTGCTTGTGTAGGCCTCATTTTTACTCACTGTTGATCTGTTTAAGGGGAACTGTTTTCTCTTTCCCCCTTTGTCTGTTTGGCTCAGAAGAAGCAGGTGTATGTTATCAGATTTTATTTAGTTCGTTTTTTTTCTTTTTGAGACCAAGTCTCCCATGTAACGGGTCTGTCTGGCATCAAATTCATTATGTACATAAGAATGGTTTCTCCTGATCCTCCTGCCTCTGTCTTCCACATTCTAGGATCACAGGCATGTACTCTCTTGTCTGGTTTTATTCAGTGTTGCGGGGGTGGGGTTTAAAGTTTTCCTTGGTCTTTGGTCCCCTCCCTTCTGCTTCTATTCCTTCTTGCTTTCTCCTTGTTTCCCAGGTTTCTCAGACATATTGCCTGTCAAGTCCCTGGCTCTGAAGGCTAATGGTGCATTGTTCGGGTTAGAGTGTAGCTAGCAGTGTTAGCTCATCTCTTTGGTGTCTTGAGCAGTTTGTAGGTTGTGCCTTAAGTACCTCCAACATCCTTCATCTAGTTATCATTTCCACCTTCTTGGTGCAATACACTCACTTCTTACATGCCCAAGATTTGGGTTTCATGGAGCCTGGGTTCAATTGTAGGCTCGTGACTGAGCTACTGTATAACGTTGGACATGTGATTTTTACTTATGGGAAGTAACAGTACTAAGAAACATCATGTGTTAGCTGCAAGAGTTTAAATGGAGTGACATAGTGAACCTCTGACATGGAACACAGAGTAAAAACAGAGCCAAGTAGCTGATATTTCCAGCTTCGAATCTGTTAACTTTTTGATTCTAGGTTTGTGGCTGCATGGAATTGACTATGTAGTTGACTCAAAACACTTCTGTTTAACACTCTGGATTTTTATAATCGTTCCTGGCACTACCACCTCCACTTAGATTTTATGGAGACGAATTTGTTGGGCCAAGTTTTATGGAGCAGATTTGATAGGAATTCATTCTAAAGTATACTGTTATACTGTCTTTATGTTTTCCTGTTATTTCTTTCGTGAGATAGCTTGCAGTCTGGGTTTAGTCACCACCCTCTAGAGGAAGCTACAAGTGATGATAGGAGAATTCCGTGATTTCCAAGTCACAGTGAGATAGAAAAAGCATGGAGATCCTGTCCAGGGAGTTGTGCCAGATGGGGGCTTGGTTAGGCTTTCATTCTGTTACTTGCTGTAGCTGTGGATAGGATTATAATTTAGTCAGTAGACGTTTATTGCTCTAGCTTTAAAAAAATAAGGCTGGCGCGGTGGCCCAAACTTGTGATCCTAGAACTTTGGAGCTTGAGGCAGGGGATCCTAAGTTCAAGGTCAACTTGCTCCACACAATGCAATCCTGTCTTGCTAACAAAATAAAAATAGATTTTATGTATATTTATTTATGTGATCATGCTTCATATATTATAGATAACACATTTAATCATGGCAGAAAATAATAATGTAATAGTTATGAAGAATCTCACAGCACCATAGCATGTACCATTCCATGTTCCCCGGTACCCTTTTAATATAGGGTTCCATTATTATACAGGCTGGGAAACTTGATGTTGTAATTGAAGATGACCTTGAGCTTATTTTGTTTGTGTTTGTTTTGAGAGAGCATGTTACTGTTTAGTTCTGACTGGCTTGACACTCACTCTGTAGACCAGGCTGGCCTTAAACTCATAGAGATATGCCTGACTCTGCCTCCTAAGTACTAAGATTAAAGATGTATGCCATCAGGCAAGGTTTTTCATACATCCTGAGTTGAGTTTTGTTTACTGAAAAATGATCCAATCACCAATTTACCACTTACATATACACTGTTACATCTCTTCCAAATGAAGACGCATAAATGTCATTGAACAGAGGCCACTGGGCCTTGTAGGTGTCTTGCAAGGCTTCTGTGGAGGAAGCGCTTGTACTGGATCTTTCATACTTCTTCGAAGTGTTCCAAACTCAAATGCCCACGGCCCAGTCCTTTCATATGGAGAAAAATAAAGTACCACATTATATTACAGCCTTGCCAGGCGTCCCAAGGGCAGAGCACATTGTTTTATTGGTCCTTTAATACCAGACACAGTCCTGTGGGCTGAGTTTCTGACATGGTGATTGTTGCAAACTTACTTTTGTATTGTTCCAAACACGGTAGCAATGTCCAATGTGTTTCCTGTTTTTGGGTTAGTGAGCATTCGACACTAAAGTGTGTTACTGCACCTGGATCTGAAGGCTATAGGGTGAGGTTGGGTCCAGGACCCGGCTGCATGAGCCTGCAGCAGAGCCTCGCCTGGAGGACAGTTCCTTGGCTCCGATGCTCGTATTGCATTGCATTGTATTGCATTGTATTGTATTGTATTGTATTGTATTTTTGTTGTAGTTATTTTGTGATGCTGGCAGAACATAGGGCTTGTGCAGGGTAATGCATGCTATCACTGAGCTGGCGACCCTCTTAGCTTTCTTATTGTTTTAAAAATCCGTTCTTTTTGGATTGCCGTGGTAGGGGTTGTGGGACTTAGGCGTGGCTGAGTAGTGAACACTTTATGCAGTGTTTCCCCCTGTGAGGATCCAGGCCCCACAGGTACAGAAGCCATCTGTATATTCTGTGACTTGTTAGTGGGTGGATGAACAATGGCCTTGCTCTTCTCAGGGTGACGTAGAATGTGTGGGATACCTTTAAGCATCCAGATTTGAGTCTGGTTGTCCCGACTCTGAATTTCTTATCTACTCTGGCCTTGGGTTTTGTTTTTAATCTTTTGAAGACTCCATTTTAAAAAAAAAATATAAGTTATGTGCCTTATAGAATTGTTTGTGAGCATAAAATAGTGTAACGTCTGAGGAATAGTCACAGAATACTGAGTAGCTACTTAACACCCAATAAATATTCCTCTTACTGTCCATTTACCCAGAGGTCTGTTGTAACGCAAGCAAGCAAACACATCTTGATTTCTGTGTGTGAGCTATTGGGTTGCTGTCACAGGGAACTTGCTCTTTAGAAGTCAGTCTGTGTTATTAATCAATAACCAATGAAATTACTAGTGTTTCTTGATCTCCTCTTATATGTTAAAAATTCTTTGTGATTGCTCACTTAATCTAAAGTAGAAACGTTTATACTATGTTGAAATCCTATGGTTTCCTATTAAATCCTGAGTTCTGGAGTTTAGAGAGAGTCACGTGGTCCAAGTCACTGATGTCAGTAGGATGTGTTCCTAGCTCTGTGTGACCACTGCATGTGTGTGCCCATGACTGTGAGTGCTCACGATTCAGAGTTGACCGTAGACAGATTAGTGTTCGTCATATCAATGGAGAAATTAGTGCTGCAGGGTTTTTGCTCACAGTTAGAGTTGGGTGTGCTTCCTGAGATGGTTATATTTGATTTGTAAGCTGTTTACAGAGTTGAGGTGGGGTGTTAGTCTGAGTAGAGGGGACAGCCAGAGCAGTGGCCTGAAGGCAGGAAAATTCCCAGTGTGGGCCCCAAATGTCTGAGCTGAGGGCCTAGTGAGGGAATGGGCTTGCATGCTTCCTTTCCCAGCCTGGCAGTGTTTCAGGAGTGTTCATTAACTTGAGTCTTGAAATGATTTGATAAATAAAGACATTTTTGAGAGTATGTGGGAAGAACCCATTAAAAACCGTAACGTTTGGCCTCAAATTCTTACCACTAGAAACCCTTTCTCTGGAAACACTCAACGGCCTGTGCACTCTGTGGAGTTGCTTGTAAAGTATTGGCTCCTGCATGCATTAGAGAGTTGAAAGCTTACAGCACCTCCTTCTCGTACCATATTCACAGCCAGTTAAAACAGTGAGTAGAACCTGTGTCCTGACATGTACACAGATGACATAGTAAATGAAGGAGGTGCTTATTCGCTGAGTCCATTCTTGGAGCAAATTGACAGCCCACTTGGGTGGGTGTCGAGAACAATATGGGTCACTTATCCATGGTTGCCTCTGGGTTGGGTGACCAACATGTGCCAGTTAGATTGTCTGAGAATAGCTGGGTTATAGCTGACGATATAATTATTTATAGTATGATCTTTAGGTCTTGTTTAGACAGGGACACACATGGCTATTCTATGTTTTTCTGAGGATTAGAAAAGGCAAGAGTAATGGGAAGAGGCTGTTACACCTGTGGCCTGCTTGAGTCGTTTATAGCAAGCATGCATTTTTTATAAGCAACTTGAGGCTTACGGCTTTACTGTATTAGAGGGTGGCTCGTTGCTCAGCTAACATTACGTGACCATCTCCGATAGAACTCTCTGATAGAGAAATTACCTTTTCTCTTCCTGAGAGAGGAACATCTATTTTGTTCTACTTGAATAAGTTATCCACATAATTATTGAAGATTTTCATTGTCATATACGTCAGCAGACTTTGCCACTCACCCGATTTTGCAGAAACCTAGTGGGAGTTGTTACGTTTCCTTCTCTCATTTAACGCCGATGCTGTTGGATTGAAATTCTCCCCGAGAAAAACAACAGATTCTTTGAAATACTGTGAAATTGTGATCTTCTCATTCCTAGGTTCCTCAGACATCAATTTAGACCCAATAGGAGTCTAAATTATTAAATGAGCTCCCTGCAAACTGTGAGTGTGCCTCAGAGTTGTCTAGAGTCCTCTTTTCTTTGCTTCCCAGTAAAACCCCAGAGGAAATAAGCCTGGGAAGGAAATAGCTGCAATTCAAAAAAAAAGTCATAGGGCACTTTCGATGTGCTAGACTCTGGTAGGTGTCTTCACATTTGTAAGTGACTTTACATCTGTTTCGTCTCACAGTCTTTAATGAGATTGTGCCGCATTATTTTCTTTTATATATGTGTGTGGAAACTGAGGCTCAGAACACTAAGTACCTGACCAAGATACTTGGGCCACAAACCAGACTTCTTTGATCTGTAATTTATTCTTTGCTTTTGTTTGGAACAGTCTGATGTAGCCTGCGTTTAGCCTTGTGTTCTTTATGTAGTGGAGAGTGACCTTGAACTTGCTCCTCCTGGCTTTTGAATACTGTGGTATAGGCATGCACCACCCTGCCTGGCTTTGATTTGGGGTTTGAATAGTAACTCCGCTCATAGAGAGCTTGTCAGCTTCAGCCTTATTGACATTTGACCTGTTGGATTTCTTGTTGGGGCCTGTGGTTGGCACTATAGCCACATCCCTGGCCTTTATCCACCAGATGCCGGTAACACCTACCCCTTTCTCACAAAAAAATGCCTTTACAAAAGCCCCCTGGGGGGTTGAGCGGTCCTGGGTTGAGAATGCCTACACTATACCAAATTCGAGGACTGTCACTGGATCTGGGTAAGTCATGGGTTAGCAATGGGCAAGCCAAGGGATGCCTATGCTTAGCAGTGTGTAAACTTTCCCTGGTCAAATCAATCAATTCTTCTTCCCCCTCCCCCTTTCTTTCTTCCTGCAGCAGGATTGTGTTTGTTTAAAACCTGGGGACCTGGAACAAAGTGGCTGTAAATCTTACTAGTTAATGAATAATGGCCGTGCTCAGAATGTTGGGAAGGTCAAACATCGTTGGATCTTGCCAGTCCTCTGTTTCTCTCATTCCTGATCATTTTGGGATGCGCTTCAACCAGGAAGATTCGCGTTAGTCATTCCATATGGTTCCATTCAGCTTTTTAAAAATGCTGCTTATGGGCCAGGGGTGTGTCACTCGGTTATGGAGTGTCTGCTCAACATTCGTGAGACCTTGTGCTCAACAACCACACTGCTGCTTGCTTGGCCCGGTGGCTCGGGGCCTGATGCAGGCATGCCTTGCCCTTTAAAGGCTGTACATGCAATGCAGGCCTTATGGTTGGTTAACGATTCATTTTGGGAAGCTCTGTCAGGGACTACAGTGCGTGCACACGTCTGCACGTAGAGAAGTCTGGACTTGCCTTTCTCATTTGCCCCTACCTCTGCTTTTCTCCAATAAGCTGGTTCATCAGCCCTTAGCCTTCTTTTATGTTTCAGGGCATGGTGGGGATTAGAGACTTCCAATACTGTCTCTTTTCATATTTGTAAGAAACTTCAAGAATGAATGTTTGTTGAAGAGAGCATGCCGTGGGTTATTCAAGTGGAGTGGAACGTGGTGTGCTTTCTCCCTCCTCCCCATTCCAAATTCTAAGATGCTGCTTGGTTGCTTGTCCAAGACTACAGTCTTTATTGCCTGTCATTCTCTTGAATGTAAAAAGTATAACTTTCAGAAACCGGTTTTGTTTACCCTCCAGTTAAAACAAAGAAAACCAGATCTGACTGGGACAGTTTGGATGCTGGAGGGAGGGTTAGGGCTGGAGCCAAGAAAATAGGGCATTGGGTCTTCTCCTTATAACAACTAATTAGTATTTCTTTCTCCTCAAGTTTACATTTTAACTAGTTCTGGAGAAATGACAACTAATTTAGCTTACAAGAATATAGTCATTGCTGGGTAGCTGTTGTGGTATTAGTTGCTGAGAGAAGACTATTTAGGATAGCGTCTTTTATTTTCTGTTTGCCTCACCAGGACATAAGCAGTCGCCTAAATGGACTGTCTCTCCAGCAGCACCAGCATCTGCTCTGGGTGCTCACTCACCTGCTGGAAGAGGAGTATCAACTCTGACCCTCGCAGCTAGGTAGGCATCGCTGACCACACTGATGCCACCACCCCAGGTCCCCTGGGAGTCAGCAGATCTCTAGCCACTAAAATGCCAAGGGTCACGCTTGATTTTCATGGTGAAAGTTTTGAAGCCCTGGTGCTTTCTTAAGGATAGAGGAAGCGCTGGGTAGCACCCATCAGCTCTAAGACTTCTGGGCGTTATCACTGCCTGGAAAACTGAGGGCAAAGGTGCTTCATAACCAAGTTGGTGGTGTGTAGTATGCAAAGACAGTTGAAAAGGAAGTAAAGCGAGGTTTATACAACTTCCCCCACTTCCCACAAACAAAGAATTCCGCAAAGGAAGTTACACTTTACCAAAAAAAACCCCAAAAAAACAAAACAAAAAAAAAAACAAAACAAAAAACCCCAAAAAACAAAAAACAAAAACAAAAACACAAAACCGAGGCCTTGAGGATTTTCAGGTAACTGCTTTACTAATGACATTGGAGTCTAGCCAGGCTGGACAGAGTCTGCTCACTGGGAAGCTGCCAGGGGTGATCACCCAGGAAGTGCTTTTCTTTTCAGCCTTTCTAGACCATCCCTGCTAGCTCTGCCCTGGGCTAGACCCTCCGCTGAGAGGGTCTCAGCTTCGGTGACTCCACCTCTTCCTTGTGTGCTGCAGGCTTTTCGGAGCTCACAGGGCTCTAGGCAGGGGGAGCCCTTGAAGTGCCCAGATCAGTGTGTGTGGTTATATGCCCTGGGCTTCTCCAGGACTGGGATTCCTTTTGGCCTGGACTCCAGGTGCCTCATCTCCTAGTACATTGTGGAGTAAGAGTAGGGATAAAAGAAGCAGCAGTTTCATGCCCCTTTTACCCATACTAAAAATAAAGTGTTTTTTTGTTTGTTTGTGTGTTTGTTTGTTTGTTTTTTTAAATGTATTTTTGGTCTCCTCCCCCCTCCCCCTTTTTTCTGGCTTAGAGAGTTAATGTGCTCTTGAGGACAGGGTAAGAACTGAATGCTATGTAAAGTTGAAGTTAGTTTAAAGGACTCCTATTGTGTGTTAAATGTCACTCTTAGAAGTTAATCCTTCTAGTACCCTTGTGATAGGTGCAGGATTGTGCCCTATGACAGAAGCACCATTTTTTGGATTTGAGGTACTCCTTATTTTTATGAGTCTTAATGACTGTCAGGTTTCCTCTAACATCCTGTAGCAGTCAAAAGGTGGACTCACCAGCTTTGTAGTGTTGGGTTTTGGCTTAGCACCAGGCTACTTCTTGCTTATTTCTTTGATAGGAAAGAGCCATCATTTGCCTTGTAGGGTTGGTATCAGAGACACGCATACCCACGCTGTAGACCTAGGTCTAAGGGGAGAAAAGAGAAATTGTTTTATAGAAATAGAATTGTCTATGGTCTGAATCTTCTTCAAGTCAAATCCATCACCATCTTTTTTGTTTGTTGTTTATTTGTTTGTTTTCTTCTCCTCACTTGGTGTATCCTGCTTAAAGCTGGCAGGGACTTAGCAGAGTTGATAGTGCCTTTCTGGATATATAAAAGCCTCTAAGGTCTGGCGTCTGTTTCTCTCCCTAGTATCACACCATACTGTTCCAGTGATGCTGCCACAGGCCATTGCAATCACCTTTCCTCTCTTACTGCATGTTGTTCCTCTCCATTAACCCTGGCCATTCCCTAGGCCTATCTCGGTTACCACTAATTTTTTTTTTTTTAAAGGAAGTCTTACATGCTCCGAGCACAGCCGTTGATAAGCATTTGTGGGCCCGTTCCCCTCACTGCTCAGCACCAAGCTGTGGTAAGGTTAAAGATGTTGCTAGCTCTCTTTTATTGTATCTGTAACACTTTCCAGGTACAGGGCCCACATAGTGGGGTTCTCATTTTCAGGACTTATAGAGGGAAGAGATGAAGACTTGAAATCCATGATTTCCCTGATGTTGTGTGGCCCAACCTGGAAGCCTCCAGCCTGACTGCACGTGAAATACTTGGGGCTGCAGACTTATTTCAGAAGGTCCAGATACCCTCTTGGCACTGTGCTCAGATTAGGGAGCATGTGTTGGAACCCCGAAAGATCCAGAGAACAACTATATAGGTGGTCTGCCCCTTCTTCATTTCGTATCCCCCCCTGAAAGTATAGCAAGTAAAGTGAAATGGTATTTCTAAACCATGTACACGGTGTTTCTTCCTCCCTGCAGTATCTTTCCTCATTTGCATCAAGCCTCTGCACAGTTCTACCCCAGTGTCCTGGATGAACCTTGAAATGCTAACCATTACAGCACAGTGAGGGCTGCAGCTTAGGATGTAGTCAGGGAGTGAGCCTGGTGCTTGCATCATTTCCCCTTTGTGTACAGTTGAATTTCCTCCTCCTTGCTGCTGTAGTTTGCACTGCAGTGGGACTGTGTGGTGACAGGCTGTGTTAGAAGCTTTAGTCTGCAGATTATCAGGCGTCAGTTAGTGTGGGGCGGATGCCCAGCTTTTTTGCTTCTTGATGTTCTCATGGTCTTGTTCATTGGCAACTTGATTCTCACCAGTTGATTAATAATACAGGAAAGACACAGTGTGCCACTGGGGAGTCGGGAGCACCATGGCGACCTCAAGCTGGCGAGAGATAATGAGATGGAGCTGATGAAGTTAGTTCTGTTGGGACAGGGCCAGAATGTATACCTCTCTGGAGCATTGGGGACTCCACATATTTTCTCTGTGTATCTGCTTCCTAGTCTTTATGTAGTGATGCTCAGTAGAGAGCATATGGAATATATACTCTTTAAAGATAGGACCATGGTGGAGCCGATAGGGTTTTTCTGTATCTGCTCCAGTTCCTGAATAATGACATGGGGCTTATATTTATTTATAATACTTTCTGCCTTAGCTTAGGCTTGGTCCCCAACTAACTTTTAATTTATATTAACCCATTTATACTATTCTGCGTTCTGCTACATATCTGGTTACCTTTCCTCAGTTTCATTAAGTCTGACTTCCCTGAGTCTGGGAGGTGAATCTCCCTCACCTGACTCCTTCTCAGAGTACCCCCTGCTCCCAGTCCCACCTTACTATAGGCTTTTTATTTTAACCAATCAGAAGGCAATGGAGAACACTATTTATAAAATACTAAGGCAGGAGATGCTTAGCAGTACCAAAATCTGGCCTATAATCAGATCTCTGCCAGTTTAGAAATCAGCTCTTGAATAATACAAGGATAATCTTTACACAGTGCACAAAACCATCCTCCAATACTGTGGGACTGGGGAGATGGTTCAGTGAGAAAAAGATCTTGGCTTGCAAATGCAAATACCTGAGTTCAAATCCTCAGGAGTCATGGAAAATTCTGAGCATGGTGCATGCCTGTAAACCCAGAATTGGAGGATAGAGACAGGCAGATTGAGAGAGCTCTCTGGTCAACCAAGCACTAACAAACAAACAAACAAACAAACAAACAACTACTTCTTCCTCCCCCTCCTCCTCTTCTTCCTTCTCCTCTCCTTCCTCCCCCTCCTCCTCTTCTTCCTCTTCCTCCTCTTCTTCTTCCTCCTCCCCTTCCTCCCCCTCCTCCTCTTCTTCCTCTTCCTCCTTTTCTTCCTCTTCCCCCTCCTCCTCTTCCCCTCCCCCTCCCCCTGTGAGCTTCTGGTTTAGTGGGAGCTCCTGTCTGGAGAGTAAGGCAGAGAGCAATAAGGGAAGACAGGCAGCCCATCTCTGGTTTTGCTCTTACTTGCATGGGTGCGTTTACTCTTCCACTCCCTCATGCACAGATGGCACACTCACACAATTCTCAGTGTCTGTCGGAGTCTGTTTGTCCTCTCTCTTTTTGCACCTCACCCCCATAAGATCACCAAGCCAAAAAACAATCCTAAACAAAATTTAAGAACTCAGTCTCACTCCTCATTTGTGTGTCCCTGTTCACATCCCCAAATGTGTTTTCTCCAAGCAGTTGTATGTGATATCCTTAGATACTCCTCGTGTTCTGGTACCACAGGATGGCCAGAGCATAAACAAACGAAAAAGCTTCACTTCGGGATTGTCAAGGCTTGGCACCTGCTCCAAGTAAGTCTCGCTAGTTTGTTTCAGTCATATGTACACATTCATTTGCAAATGCATACAGCTATATAAAAACACACACATATACATAATGTGTGTATGTATATGTCACAAATGCAAAATTCCTTAATTTATGGCAAAATTTCAGACTTTAAACTTCTTTACGGTATTCTGTGTTCAAAGGTAGGATTTTGTTTTTCTTCCTGTCTACTGCTGGCAATAGATTTTTCAGCCTGTTGCAAGTTATTGTCCAGCATTATTTGTGTAGTAACAATGGCCTGTTTAGATTGCTGATTCTTGCCTGGTAATTAGATGATCCTCAGTAATAATGGACAGTGCTAAATGCATCTGTATAGATTTCTACTTACACTGCAGTGTAATGTCATTAGGGGTAAAAGTGTCATCTTTAGAACAGGTAGAAGTGACTTGTTACTTTACAAGTTATTGCCCCCTTTCTACACACACACACACACACACACACACACACACACACACTCACTCTGCTGTCTCTGTCTCTCTTCTCTGTCCGTCCATCCATCCCCTCCCCACCTTTTCTCTTGAAGTCTGGGCTGTCTTCAAACTCAGTATGTACCCGAGGATGATCTTGAAATCTTCTTCTTCTTCTTTTTTTTTTTTTTGTTTGTTTGTTTGTTTTTTTCCGAGACAGGGTTTCTCTGTGTAGCCCTGGCTGTTCTGGAACTCATTTTGTAGACAAGGCTGGCCTCAAACTCAGAAATCCTCCCAAGTGCTGAGATTAAAGGTGTGCACTACCACCGCCTGGCTGATCTTGAATTCTTTATACATTTTTTTATTCCATGTTTTGCCTGCATATTTGTCTGTGCACCACTTGCACACAGTGTCTGTGGAGGCTGGAAGAGGGCATGAGATCCCCTAGAACTGGAGTTAACTGATGCTTCTGAGCTGCCATGTGGATGCTGGCAATTGAACCTGGGTCCCCTGAAAGGAACAGCTGGTGCCTTTAGCTGCTGATCTGTCTCTCTAGCCTGTGATCTTGAACTCCTAAGTGCTGGAGCTGGATCAAAAGTGTGGGCCAGGGCCACTATACCTGCTTTTTTTTTTTTTTTTGCATCACTGAGGATCAAACTGGAACCTTTGTGTATGCTGGGCAGGAACTTTATAAATTGTGTTACTTCCTCCTGTACACATCACTATTAGCGCATGTATTGTAGAACCCCTAGATGACTTATTGGAGGTGGTGTCTTATTTAGTGTCTACAGTCCAGAGGCCAGTAGTAGAAATAAACTCGAGGAGTACTTAGAGGAACTGGGGAATTCCCCTTTGCAACATTCCCAGGGTGCCCTGGGTCTCTGACTGTCTCTGTCTTGTTCTGGGTACCTGGCAACTACCTGGAAGTCTCCGCCCTCTTTGTTCTTTATTCCTCACGAGGTCTGTATGAATCTCTTTGTACCCTTCCCTTTCTTTGTCTCTGTCCTTTGGTTCCCATTTTCTTAACCCTTTTTGGTTTTTCTTTCTTTGCTCTCACAAACTGTGGTCCTCAGCCTGTCTAGGCAGACATAGGAAGGGACTGGAGATTTAGGAGTGGGGCTAGTCCTGAGTGGGAGGTATCAAGGGTTTTCCCAGCAGGGGAACACTCAGTAAGTGTATTGGTTACCAGACAGTGGGAGGTGGTACTGTTGTTTAGAAAACACCCAGTAGGGATGGGGTACACTAACAGGTTTACCCACTATGACACACTGCCTTAAAGAAAGGAAACAGGAAGTGTTATTTTGGCTCACAGTTTCAGAGGACTTCCTGATGCTATGCATTCCTCACGCTGTGCATGTGCATATCTGAATAGCTGAGAAAAAAGGCTAGAACAAGTGACTGTTACTTTTAAGGGCTTGTTTGACCTTAGCAACTAACTTCTGCCAGGCAGGTCTCACCTCCTAAGAGTTGCACAGTTGTGCAAATAGTGCCACAGGCTGGGGAACCAATATTCAGAACATGGGCCTCTGGGAGACATTTAAGATCCATCATAACTGGTGTACCCAGAATTGTGTCCTCAAAACAGGCACAGATCCTGGGTGTGTGTGGGATGGAAAGATGTTTCAGGTGTAGTACACTTCCTTCATACTTTGCTGGCTGGAGGATACCAAAGCTTTCCTTGCAACACATCCAGAGAGCTGTAGGTCACATCAGCTCCAAATTAAATCAAGTGCTTCTCTGTAAACAGCTGCTGTCTGTGTTCTATTAAAAATGAAAAAGCTATTTAACATGGCAAGTTCATAACTGCATGGATTTCATCTTGATGAAATCCAAACTTTGGAATGATAATTCAGGAGATGTTTAATACTCTTATATATTATGTTTAAATTAAATGTCAATTGGATATAGAAGGAGCCATACTGTTTTAAGATGGCAATGGTATGTAATGTATGCAGGGGATTCATCTAATTGTAACCAGGACCAGTGTTTGTAATTATGGCTTCAAAAGCAAGTTCTTGGGCTTCTGTGGCTAAAACAGTTCTTCTGGTCTCTCTTACAATTTTTGCCCATCCAGGTGTTTGCTTTAAATCTGCCATACTCAAGGGTGTCTGAGACTTGGAATTTTTCTACTTATGTTATTCTTGGAATTCTTTTGTTGGTGACTTATCACCAGGACAGGTTTAATTTTTACAAGTGTGCCTTATCCTGTCCTGTATGTACTGTGATCTTGACTACCACGAGGCTTTGTGAGATGGGTATCTCTCTGTATCTCCTTTCTCCTTTGCTTTTCAATCCCGATTTAGTGCCTGGGATCAAACTAAGCGTCTCATGAATATATGCTAGGCTACGGCTTTTTAAGTTGTGGGTTATGACTTTCTGGGGTCACGTGACTCAGTGTGAAGATGGTGAAAAACTTGGCAATAGTGAAAGATTTATGAATGCTCAGTGACTGAAAGTTAACTTTAAACCGGTACACAGTGAAGCTGAGCTACTCTGGCCACACTTGCCTCTGTTGCAATGTGTGGCTTCATTGCAGCCTTGGTTCCAAGTATACATGTGCATATACCACATATACCCTGCACACAGTGCATGCTCTCATATACAGTGCCTGTATGTGCACGCTGCCAGAAACACCTCACTTTTAATGTATGACTGTGGATCATACCCAGAACATGTGTGCATGTACACACACATATGTATACATTTTTTCCCCATATTAATAAAAATTGACCCTGGAACCCTGCATGCTACGTCCTCAGTCCCATATACAACATGCCTTTTGATTGCATTAAGTATCACCTTATACATGATTCCAGCTAAGAAGTAACATTCTTAGCTTCAGCAGGGCTGACCGTGATCTTCTGTCCTTTTTGCCTCCACCTCCTGGATATTGAGATTTTTTTGATGTTCCACCATGCCTGGTTTATTCAGTGCTTGGGATGGAACCCGGCGCATGGAGGTAGATTCTCTTGGTGAGCTCATCTCTTCTTGTTACTGTTGTAGTAGTATAAACAAAGAAAAAAAAAAGTAAGATTTGGTCTAAACTAGTTGCAGCACCTTTCCAGGTTGGGACTAGGAGTGACTTGGTTTCGGATGTCTCGTCGCACTAACTACTTTTGGTTTTGAGTGACTATCTTTGTTCATGGCATCCTGCCTATGGCCACTGTCCCCAGTCTGTCAGTACAGTTCCTGTTAGGAGGGACTTAACCTCATATTTAGCCACAGAAACCCATGCCCAGCAAGAAGTGCCTTACCTCAATCACACAGGTAGAATGTGTGGGGTTTTGGCCCCCTGGTTTTCAAGAAGGCACTTTTCCTAGGACCTGCTAAGCTTTCTTCATTCTGGGTACAGTCACTTTTAGATTGAAAACATTTGGAAAAAAAAACTACACCTGACTAAACACATACATATTTTTTCTTATTTTCCAAATAATATATTATTAAACCATTTAGGGTTTACATTTTATTAGGTATCTTGAATAATCTAGAGAGGATGGAAGCATGTGCAGTTATTATGTGCTATTTTCTATTCCTCTTTATGTAAGAGGCTGGGAAAAGCAGGGATGTCGCTGTTCATGGGGATTCTAGAATTAGTGTCTTTCCTGGATATTGGGGGAATGAGTATACATTCCTTTCTTTGCTAATATACAAACCAGCGAAGGCCTTTAAAAGATGATATTGGAGAGAAAAAAATAATCCAGCAAATTTCCCGTTTTCTGTGATGTAACCGTGTTCTTTTATCAAGTCCCTTTTAACCTTGAAATCATAAGCCAGATCTTCGTTATCCCGTAGCTAGATTGCCATTGTAGCGATTAATGTGCCCTGTGTCTGTGTTGTTCAGGAAGGTGGTGGGAAATGTCTGGGGAGAAAGGAGAGGCAACTGAAGGTAGGAGTGGGCAGTGACTTCTGCCCATCTGTGATTTCTGGGACTCCCATCGCAAAGAAAAAATGGAATTAGCAACAAATGCCCAGTCTGTGCAGTTCTACAGATATGACGACATGGGCTTTATCAATTTGTTTTCTTTTCCCTTTGTTCCTTTGTTTTTGTTTTACAATATTTTTATTCTTCATGAGTTGTGTGCATAGTGTTTTGATCACATTCACCCACCCCTGAACTAGATTTACTTTTTGTTGCTGTGATAAAACACTGATGAAAACGAACTTGGGAAGGAAAGGATTGATTTCAGCTTAAAGGTCATAGCCCATTGTCGAAGAAGCCAAGGGAAGAACTTGAAGCAGACACCATGGGGGATTGCTTACTGGCTTGCTTCCCCTGTCTTCCTTGGTTTGCCTACACAGTCTAGGGCCACCTGCTTAGTGGTGGCACTGCCCACATGAGTCATCAGGAGAATGCCCCAAAGACACCCTCATAGGCCACTCTTACAAAGGCAGTTCCTCAGTTGAGGTTCACTTTTTTTCAGATGACTTCTAGTTTGTGTCAAGTTCACAAAAGTCAAGCAGTCCACCCTTGCCCCTACACTTGGTGTTAATGCTTGAACCCGAGCTCCTTCCTCTCTGAGGACACGCTTGAACGTTGAACCAGCTGGCTATTTGTCTCGGGTTCAGGCCTTTCAAGGTGCTTCTCTTAAACGTATGAATGTGGACTGATTGCTGGTTGAGTCATGTAAGTTCGCGTGTGGAGTGATTCCACACGTGTCTTAGTTTTCCGGCAAGTGCCAATCATTGGTTGTAATTTACCTGGCTGGGTAAATGGCTCTTCCCGTGCCACTTGTTTCTGTGAGTATCAAGGATGTAACATCAAAGGGTAGTGAATCAAAAGCACCAGGCTTGAAAAAGAGCCCACCCAGGACATGTGAATCTTAATCAGCACAAAGTTATCTCATAGATCTTCTTTTGCTCTCTGAAACATCTTAAAAATAGGCTCCAGTTCCTGCCTGCCAGCCATATCCTTAGGAGTCAGATTGGAGCTTGTCTGCTGTATATTTGCATTAAAAGGAAACAAAATGTCAAGTGATTAAAATGGTAGCTTAGAGAATTCCTTATTATAGAGACATTTCACACAGTGAGCCTGTCCCTTCTCATCCATTTCTTTTGTGTAAATTACCCTTTGTTTTTTTTTTTTTTTTTTTAAAGCTAATTAAAAATGTTGTAATTGGCCGGGCAGTGGTGGCGCACGCCTTTAATCCCAGCACTTGGGAGGCAGAGGCAGGCAGATTTCTGAGTTCCAGGACAGCCTGGTTTACATACAGAGTGAGTTCCAGGACAGCCATGGCTACATAGAGAAACCCTGTCTCGAAAAAAAACAAACCAACCAACCAACCAAACAAAAAATGTTGTAATTGAAAATTTGAAGTTACTCTTTGTCCAAGGAGACATACTGGGAGTCCCTTTGCTGGTGAAGAACTTGATGTGCTATATGTCTTGGTTTTGTTTCTGAGGCTCACTGAATGAGGTAGAGACAGACACACTTGCTATGTCAATCTGCTGCAGAGGTTCTGGGTCTACTGAGGCCTAGGAGACATGCATGAAGTTCTTTATCAGACCCCTGCTCTTCTGGGCACAAGAAGGAGGCTAGGGAAGACTGTGCTAGTTCTGCTACAGGGTCCTTCTTCTGTTTATATGAATGATGACTTTCAACTTTCATTTATTTTCTTTCCTCCTACCTCACTTACCCCTTCCTCCTTCTCTCTCCCTCCCTCCCTCCTTCCCCCTCCCTTCTTCCTTTCTCTCTCCCTTCTTTTCTTTCTTGGCAGGGTCTTACTGTATAGTGGTAGCTGTCCTGCAGCACACTATGTGGACTAGGCTAGTCTTGAGCTCACAGTGATCCACCTGCCTCTGCCTACCAAGTGCTGGGATTAAAATCACTTGTCAGCACACCTGGCAATTTCTGTTTTTGAGTCTCCCCCAACAGACTAGCCTATGGCCCCAGCAACCCCACCTGGAGGTGTGTGCACTTCCTCATATCGTCCTGAACTTGATTGTTAGTTTGTACTTAACACTTATGTTGTCCAAATACCTTTCTGTCTCCCATTTGATAGCAGGTTACTTAAGGAAAATACTTTCATCTTTGTATTCATTGTCTCCAGCATTAGGTCAAGACGCCATTGTCTTAGTTAAGGTTTCCATTACTGTGAACAGACACCATGGCCAAGGCAACTCTTAAAAGGGCAGCATTTAATTGGGGCTGGCTTACAGGTTCAGAGGTTCAGTCCTTAATCAGCAAGATTGGAGAAGCATCCAGGCAGGAGGAGCTGAGAGTTCTACATCTTCTGAAGGCCTCTAGGAGATGACTGGCTCCTACATGGTTAGGAGGGTCCCATTACCTACTCCCACAGTGACACACTTCCTCCAACAACGCCTACACTAACAGGGCCACACCTCCTAATCATGCCATTTCCTGGGCCAAGCACATTCAAACCACCACAACCCTCATAACGGTGTCTGTAACTCTGGGCCTCAGTTTCTTTCTTGCTGGTCAGATCCCTAGGAGAAGTCAATGAAGTAACGTGAAACCTTTTAGTCAGGGCTTGGCATGCTGGTGTTCTCAGTGTGGTTGATAGTCTGAGGGAAGAAATAGTTGCTGTTCGTATGAAGTAGTTGACGTGGAAGATGGAGCCCATGATGGAGCACACTACGCAGACACTGGCAGGGAGTCAGTACTTACTAAGAGCCTCCTGAGTCAGCCTCTAAGCCTAGTTTTGTCTCACCGAGGAGGCGTGCAGGCTAAGGGAAGCTCTTAGCCCACCAGTTGTCTTATTGAAATACTCTGGATGGGATACCATTCATCTTGGATGGGTCCTTCTGCTTGCTTTTAGATTTTATTGCCTACAGGGCACATCTTGTAGCATACACCCTGGCAAATAATCAAGGTGGAGCTTCAGAGGAATGTACACTAGGATTATTTTTACAATATTGGTTTTGCTTTAATAGTTTATTGACATGTTAGTTTTTTTTTTTAATTTTTAATTTTTTGTGCATGTGTGGTTTTTTTTTTTTTCCTGAATGTATGTCTATATACCTCTGAGGAGGCTAGATGTTGGACCCCCCCTCCCCCCGGGACTAGAATTATAGACAGCTGTGAGTAGCCATGTAGGTGCTGGGGATTGAACCTGAGTACTCAGGGAGGGCAGCCATTGCTCTTAACGGCTTGAAACAGGTTCTTACTGTGTGGCTCTGTCTGGCCTGCAACCTGCTCTGCAGGCCAGGCTACGAACTTAGGAGAGATCTGCCTTTCTCTGCCTCCTGAGTGCTGAGATTATTAAAGCATGTATCATCATGTCTCCCCCATCTAAACCAACTTTTAGTTAGGATGTGTAGTTATGTAGTTGAACAAATTTTGACTAAAATTGAAGATTGAATCCCACCCTGGTTTTCTGACCTCCTTAAAGGGATTATATTTGCAAAACATGATGAAGTTAGTTCTTGATTACAAGAAGATTGTGGATTGGTGCTCAATCATATCTTAAAGGAAATAATATCTAAATAATAAAGAGTGAACTAGTTAGTAATACCATGTGCCAGAGTGACCTGAGCTTTCTCACACAGAGAAAGTGGATTTTAGGTCATTAAAATGGACTTGATTATGAGCAGAATATCTGTCATATGTTTACTCCAAGGCCTGGGTAAAGTGCAGAGTGCATTTTCAGGGTCTCTGTTCCTCTTTCTCTTTTTTCTCTCTCTGTTTCTGCCTTTGTCTCGTTGTCTCTGTTTCTCTGCCTCTGTCTGCCTCTCTCTTTTATACATAGACATGCAGATAGTTTACAGTAGCAGGGGTAGAATAGGAGGGGAAAGCCTTGATACACCTTAATCATGTGTATCTATCTGGAGTCCCGACTTGGCACGTTTGGCATGTAAGCATGCCAGTGCCACAGGGGAGTTGCCATATATTGTTTTCACCGATATTGTTTCTATCTTTTCTCTCCCAATTTTCTCCCTGCCTCTATAATTGCAATGTCTTTGAAAAGGAGTCTTTTATAGCCATTGCCTTGAGTGATAAAGGGTCAGAATGAAAAGGCACTAGTAAAATGTATCATAGTTTTATCCCCATTTAGAGATGATTCTGTTCTCTGTTAAGAATTAAGTAATTGTGAGTACAATATGTAAGTGTACTATAAAACCATTTCCATTAACTGTTTCATATAATGGGAACACATCAACACTAACCCCATGAAGCTATGTGCCTTAAAAGTTTACAGCCTCAATTTTATGGGCTTTGAGACTTTTTGCACTAGATGAAAGGAATATTGCACTATAAAAATTGACACCTTACGAGACTGAAGCTTTCACATCAGCAGCATTATAGGAAAGACAAGGGTAAAAAAAAATCATTTCAGAACATGATCTATAAGTTTTAGAAGTAGTCATTATCTTTTGGCTGTAGTTAAATAAGGAGGGCCTAATAGGTTAGTCTTAGTTAGTCTCTTGTCTCGGTTTCTGAATATACATTCTTTATTAAAAGAGTGAGTGGATTTTATCGTTTGTTGTTACTTCAACAAATGTTTATTGCAAGCCTGCTGTGACAGTCATCTGTCCATGAAGCGTCTGTGCAACATATCACCCTGAACTTACTCATCGACAGGAAGTATCTCCACTTTCACCAATGTGTAGGTTGGCTGGGGAACTCTGTGTGTGTTATTCTGGAGGCTAGCCTTGGAATTGACATCACACAATGTCATCTCAGCACACCCAAAGCAGGCCAATGAAATACATTCCTCTCATGGATCCTAGAGTAGGAAGAAGGAAAGACTATTTTTTAAAAATTAATAGAATCCACCACCACTCCTGCCGTGTCTTCTGAGTCCAGATTTACAGTGAGCAAGGAAGATGATGTTTCTGTTTTATGTGAGCTCTGCCGTGGAGGAAAAGATCAGAACTCGAAAGAAAATCACCAAGCAAGATGATTTCAGCTAGCAGCCAGGGTACTATGATAAGAGCATGACTCAGCGACACTTTAAGTGTACTTTCTCATTTGTATTGCATTCTGTGTGGCTGAGCTGTGTCTCTGTAGTGTGACATTATTCCAGAATGACAACTCTTGGCAACTGTGGATTTGGTGTGTGGATAAGTTAGTGCAGGTTTTAGTGGTTTGAATTTTATATGGAGTCCTTCACCGAGGAAGGTAAGGTAGGTAAGGTCAAAGTAATTGAGGTCAAACTTGAGGCAGGGACTGTGCCTATACACCCATTTTTGAGTACTTCCTACAATAGATTTGATTCTCCTGAAAGGCCCCATGATCTGCAGTTGGGGTCGGGAGAAAAATGTGTGTGTGTGTGTGTGTGTGTGTGTACACATACATACTATACTTGCCTCTACTAAGCAAGTTGTGGCTTCCAACTTCAGGTTTGAGAAAAATTGACAGTAGATCATACAAATCGGGTGTGTGGAGATGATGTCATTTGCAATAGCAAGCTCTGCTTGTTAAACTGAACACATGCCAGCCATTTGATGGCTTACCCTGTTTGGGTACCATTACAACGGTTCCCCACAAGCTGGAAGATGTCATCGCTACCTGCCAGAGAGCTTCTGGTGAGGCATGGGCCAAGTGGGTGTTCTTCACCCAGCGTTGACAGATGGGAGGAAGGAGAGGGCCAGCGGAATTACAAGTCAAAGCATCGTGTTGTGTGTTTCAGGCTGTCAGACTGGACGGGTGCTTGGAAGCAGGGGATTTTTTTTTGCATCTTAGTTTTTCATTTATAGTTATCACTAAATATATTCCAATGATGGAAAATTACCGCTTTTTACTTGCCACTTGGCAGCTGTGCCTGTATCTCCTTTTTAGTTTTTGGTGTATATTTTAAATTCAGTTAGGCTTCAGTGGGGTAGAATTATGAGACTTTAAAAAAGATGAAGTGTCACACTGTTAATTTAGGGTTAGGTGCAGTATAAAAAGACAAGTTTTAATTGGAGCTGGCAGTTATTGAGAGTTTCCTGTGTCCCTTGTCTTGGGTGAAGTGCTGGACATATGTGACGGCATGTGTTTTCGATATTCCTAGAGACCTTACGGGTGGTTACTTGGTTGTCATTATTCCCATATTATAGGTAAGGAGACTGGAGGCCAGAGTTTAGTGGTTTCTTGAGTTTATTTAGCTCACGAATGGCGGATTCTAGATTCTAGTCCTCATTTGTATGGGGCAGGGTTGAAATTCTTAGAATTCTAATTACCTTTTTTTTGGAAGGAGAAAATATCCTGTATAATTGGTGCACAGACATTTGTCTGCAAGTGTCTCTTCCCCGAATGCCTAGAAAACAGACTTAGGTAGGCACTGAATATTCTAGAAATGAACACCTGAATAATGACAAGCAGGCATAAAAGCTCTGGGGTTAGCTGTGCACACTCAGGTACAAGAGAGTTTATGAGGCAGTTAAACTTGTGGGCTTAAGGAATGTAATTCCTGATTCTGTCACCTTCAGTAACTTGAGTAAGATTTGAATTTACTATTTGGGTCCTAGTGATATACACTTTGGATTTGACCCTTCTCAAAACATCCTTACTGGGCTGGTGATGTGGCTTAGCTGGCCACACAAGTTAGACCACTTGAGTTCAATGCCTGGAACTCACGTCTGGAGGAAAGAACCAACTTCTTCAGGAAGATTCAAGAATATTGTTCTCTGGACCTTTACAGGCTCTCTTTCTCCCCCCCACCTCCCCCCCCCCTCTCTCTCTCTCTCTCACACACACACACACACACACACACACACACACACAATTAAAAAAATCTTTTAAGGGAGTTGTAAATTCCTATAGGTAAAATGGCTTAAATGAATGTGCACTTTGGCTCTTTAAACTGTACTGTTGAAGGCTTTGGTGTGACCAAATCTGTCTTTGTCACCTGAATTCCTTTTTTTTTTTTTTTTTTTTTTTTGGTTTTTTGAGACAGGGGTTTGTTTCTCTGTGTAGCCCTGGCTGTCCTGGAACTCACTCTGTAGACCAGGCTGGCCTCTCCTCTCCAACTCAGAAATCCGCCTGCCTCTGCCTCCCAAGCACTAAGATTAAAGGCGTGCGCCACCATCGCCCGACTGTCTCCTGGATTCTGAGTGGGGTCCGAGTGGACTGCCACAGTGCTCATGAGTCATTGTGGTGATTGACTGCTGCAAGGCACCATGGGGCCTAGGATCCATCTCTAGTACTGCATTTGTTCTTACGTTGTTGCTATCTTAGCACCTTTCTGGAAATGTGTTTGTTGATGTCTGTCTACACTAGGGAGAAGCCAAGGCAGAGTGAGTCATCAGAGGCTCACAGTTGCTTCTGTGTTTGTTCAGGGCCTGTGCAATCTGTGTGAGAGTTGAGGATTGGGTGGGTAATATCCTTGTTCCCGGAAGCTTATATGTGGTGGAGGAATGTGCTAAGGACCCTCTCACGCTTCACACTTGACCATGTAACTCTTGGTTTCCTTCTTTGTCCAGAGAAATGGCAGTTTTTTGTCTTCTCTATGCAAGGGATTTGTCTTTGTGGAAAACAAAGGAAAACTGAATATATTCAGTCACTGAAGTGGATGTAATGATTGAAATTGTTTGTTGGTTCATTCTTTTATGTGTACAAGTTGTGCTAGGCTTTTTGCTTGGATTTCTCCCATGAGCTCAGCATTCGTGGTTTGCACATTTATAGAACCCTCTATTGGACATTGCAGGGCTTGTGACTGCTTTACAGAGGTCTGTGACTTCAGCTAAGTAGTTTTTACTTTCCTCTCTCTCACTGTGTGCCATTCTAGTGGGGACCCCAGGCTTGAGTGTGAAAGAGAGCTTGGGAGATGGCTCAGTAGCTAAAAGCAGTTGCTTTGTTGCATGAAGGCCTGAGTTTGACTCCCACACACCTATGTGAGAAGCTTGACAAGGCAGAAGTCTGTAATTCCTGCCCTGGAGGTCAGAGGCAAGTGGATCCTCTCTGGCCAGCCAGCCTGGCTGTAAAGGCTGAAAGCCTTTACAATTCAGTCAAAGCCCATCTCCCTCCCTCCCTCCCTCCCTCCCTCCCTCCCTCTCTGTCTCTCCCTCTCTCTCTCTCTCTCTCTCTCTCTCTCTCTCTCTCTGTGTGTGTGTGTGTCCGTCCGTCCGTCCGTCAGTCCACTTTTACCCACACAGTCTTGTTAGAGGTTAGGAGTGTGGGTCTCATAATGGAGCAGGATCTGTTTTATTCCAGGCTATTGGCTCTTATTAGCTGCCTTGCTGGTTTATCTAATGTTCCCTTGCTGTGTGCATGTGCAAGTGATACCTGAACTGCAGAGGATTCTTACCTTGTGGAGTCAGACAGATGTCACATCGGGCTCAGCACAGTTTCACCCACCCAACTCATGTCATTATAATGGAGTGTCCTACAGTCAAGTGGCGGATATTTTGCAAGTCTTTGATCCCAGCTCTTGAGAGAGGGAGGCAGGAGGAATGAAAGTTCAAGGCCAGTCTAGGCTACACTGTGATTTCAAGGTCAACTAGTTAAAAAGAAATAATTTGATTCAATTTAAAAAAGGTTTTCTGAAGACTGCCTAGACTGCAGTGCTGAACTAGTTTTGCTTCTGTCAGTGAAACCCAAAACAGTTGGTGCCCCATAGTTGTTCTCTGAAGGATGAGATAACGGGTGATGTCTATTCTGATGGGGATTATTTTTGTTCATCTGGTTTTCAGGGAGGGCTCGCTGATCCTTTGAATAGTCTGAAGGTTTCTGTAGTGCAGTGGTTCTCAACCTGTGGGTCGCGACCCTGTGTGGCTAAATGACCAAATGTCCTGTATGTCAGATATTTACCTTAAGATTCATAACAGTGACAAAATTACAGTTATGAAATAGCAACAGAAATAAATTTATGCTTTGGGATAACCACAACATGAGGAACTGTCTTAAAAGGTTGTTGCATTAGGAAGGTTGAGACCCACTGCTGTCGGGACTCCCAGAGCTATGTGCTGCCGGGTAAGTGAGGCAGAGTTGTCATTTTAAAGGGTTGGGGGAAACTGGCACCATTTATGTTGCCGGAAAAGCTGTGAGATGCAAGCAAATTAACAATATGTCATTTAAACTCCATGAAGCCTGTTGGCAGTCTTTCTTGATTAAATGAGATGTTTGTTAAATAATTCATTTCCTTATCTGGAAATAAAATTCAATAATACCTAGCTTCTTGGGAGGAGAAAGGAATTTAAGAGGGTTTGGTAAGGTCTGTGGCCTTCCTCTTTTTCCTTTGTGGATTTGGAATAGGGTTTTGCTATTTAACAGGAGCTACAGCAGCATTAGATATAGATTTTCAGGTCCCCTACCAGCTTTGCTAAAACAAGAATCTGTGTTTTAACAAGATCCTCCTGGGAGGGCAGGAGGGAAGTTTTGATTAGAAAGTTTTGGTGTTGAAAGGAAGACAAAGTGATAGAAATCAGGTGAAATGTGTTTTTTAAGCTCTACTACAGCGCAGTTCTTCCTCCTGATGCCCACCCTACCCTCAGCGATCCCCAGAACAGGCCTGGAACCTTCTTTGTTTACAAGGATGCTTTGAACTCCTGAGCTTCTGCTTCTGCCTCCCAAGGACCAAGATTACAGATGTGGTGGGGAATCAAGCCTAGGGTTTCCTGCCTGCTAGGTAAACCTTCAACAACCGAATCACATCCCGGACCAGTTCATTGTGTGTGTGCTTGCTGCCCGTCTTGCTAGTTTTCTTCCATTTAAACTGCATTTGGTCCACTCTACCACAGACAGCGAGGAATAGGACTATGCCAGAGCCTGAGAGAAGAGAATAAATAAGTGGACTTTATTTATGGAATGAATGTCTTTGTCAGGACATTGTTGAGGTAGCTTCCTTAGCTGCCCAGCTGTCTGGGTTAGTCAGGAGTGCTGGCACCGTATGAGGCAACTCCTGGGAACCAGTTTACGTAGCCCTGCTACCGTTTCTTGAGGTTGGCTAACCCTTGATCAAACCCAACACTGGTGCTTACGCCCTGCTAGGCTGTCATCTAAGCAAGGAAGATCTTCACGTCACAACTTAGATTTGACCCTTGAGAGTCTGGCATGTTGTCGTGATTAGTATTTGAAATCCCCTGCTTTAGAAGTGGGTCAGAATATAGTCTGCCATGACTAGCTTGCCCAAGTGATTGCCTCAGTTATCTGGGAATGAGAAAAGTTACCTCAAGTTCCGTAGTCACCTGAACTTTTGTAATTACAGTGCAGAACAAAAACATGCCTCTAATTAAGGGAAACCTTATCTGAGGCAGAGGTCTTCAGACACAGATGGTTTGGAAATGACCCTCATGGTCTTTTTTATGATCACATGTTACTGACTGGCTTTATTTAGCTATTAACACTTTAAAATTTACTTTGTATATGTGTGTGGGTATTGTGTGAATGTGGAAAGTAACTTTCAACAATCAGTTCTCTCTCAGGGGAGTATGGTCCTAATTGGAAGCTCTCACTATTGGCAGGCATAGACTCACATAAAACATAAGTTTCTGAATCTGAGTTTTCTTGCTTGTTCATTAAAATAGTATTAGCTTGCATGAGATTCTGGGTTTGATCTCAAACTCCCCTCAAAACAACACCCACAAAACAGTAGCTGGTGTTGCAGAGGTGCCCCTCCCTAATAGTTCCAACCTGGCACTCTTCCATTCAAAGAGAATTGGAAAGGAAGGCATTTTCTAAAAGTGTGATTTACATTCTGGAAGCAAGGTGTCCTGTTCGCCACACCTAGACTCCAGGAACCCTGTGGCCTGAGTCCATGCTAATCAGTTACTCTGTGCTTAGAGCAAACTGACTGGAACTTGCCATGGCCGGAAGGGCATTGACTATTGAAACTTGAACCATGATGGAGCAGGGCCTGACAGCTGTGCTCTGTGGTGTAGCCCTTGGTGCTGAAGTGAGAGAAAGAGAGAGAGAGAGAGAGAGAGAGAGAGAGAGAGAGAGAGAGAGAGAGAGAGAGTGAGTATGCGTGCGCTCTCGGTCTTTCAACACTCATGTGCTTAATCCTTAACGTTTCCAGCTTTGCTAGTGGCGGGATAATCACTGAGCATGTACCAGGAGTTTGTGACTGGACTGGAGACCTGGGTCTGACTTTCTCCGGCTCTTTACTGGGAGGGTTCCAGTGTGCCTTCTTCCTCTTTGCTCTTGGGTGGCCTCCCAGTCTTGACAGCCTTCCTGGTGCCTCTGCAGTCTCTCCCATTGACTTTGGCCCTGGAACTACTATGTCATCTATATCTATACCTATATCTACACCTACACCTATATCTTCACCTACACCTGCACCTACACCTATAACTACCTACTCCACCCCTACGCCTACACCCCTACACCTGCACCTGCACCTGTATCTACACCTACACCTGTACCTACACCACACGACACCTACACCTACACCTATATCTACACCTACACCTATCTGAACTCATGAAATATATTTTACTAATATGTTTTTCTTTGATCCAATTACTTTGCAAAGTTTAGTCTAGAAAAATCTGCTTAAGAAAAAGCAACTAACTTTCCCCAGCATTTTTTAAAATGAGCACATGACTGTTAATAATAATAAGCAATTGTACCTGGGAACCCATGTGGTGCACATAAATATTCAGCACAATACTCATACACAAAAAGAAGAACAAGTCATTTAAAAAATCCCCTGGGCTGGGGTTGCGGCCCAAGGGTAGAGCTTTATGCCTAGCCCCACAACTTTGAGCATGTTTTTTTTTAAAGCATTATAACAAAATCATTTCACTTAGCACGCTTGCACATGTACTGTTACTGCATGTCCACGCTGCAGTCTGCACATGTGGCCAAGGGGAGAGATGAGTGCGGCCCAATACAAGCGGTAACGTCACAGAATATTTTGAGGGCTTTTTTTGTGTGTGTTTTTTTTCCCTCCTTAACCTGACTTTGTTTCTCCAGTGTAGACTTTGTTAATGGGAGCATGTTGCATTTTCAAAGGGCAGGGCATGTGACATTCTGTTAATCGGGGAAGACCATGGGAAAAGTTATAATGTCTTAAGCATCACTAATGAGGTAACAATTTTTGAGAATGATCTATAGATATAGGCCATTTTTCTAAAAATCCTTAAGTGAATCTAGTCTGCATCCAGGAAGTCCAGAACCTGCTGAATTGTCCTTACTGGTTTGTCTCTGTTTTAACCTTTGCTTTATATTATTTGTATATTAATTCTCTTTAAAAGTCCATTTCCATTAGTCCTGCTGGGACTGGATGTCCCCGGGCTGGGTGGTACCCAAAGGGGGGGCTTCTTCTTCTCTGAGGAAAGGGGAGGGAGTAGTGAGGGGAGGTAGTTGTAAGGTTGGAACTGGGAGGAGAGGAGGGAGGGGCTGCAGTTGGGATGTAAAGTGAATAAGTACATTAATTAATGAAAAAAGAGTTCATTTCCAGATTTCTAGGCTCTGCTGTTACACTTAAGTGATGCCAGGTCTCTGGTAGTGTCTGCATTGGGAGGCCTTGAGTTTCCTAATTTTAGGTCATTGGCCATTGGCCATTGGAGTAACTTGAGCAGTCTGAGTGTAGGCTTATTTCTACCACTATTAACTTGAGGATTACAGGCAAGTGTGCATCTTCTGCGTATTTCCCCACCTCCAGTAAGGGTGAAGTGAGGAAGTGAACAGTTTCCCCTTTTAATGAAATGTATTTTTCCGCAGGACAGTGTTGGCGCACACCTTTAGTCCCAGCACTTGGGAGGCAGAGGCAGGTGGATTTCTGAGTGCACGGCCAGTCTGGTTTACAGGACAGCCAGGGCTGTTCAGAGAAACCCTATCTCAAAAACCAAACCAACAAAACAAAACAAAACAAAATGTACTTTTTCTCCTATGTCCTGATTTCTGTTTTCCTTCTCTTTACTGCTACCAGTTCCTCCCTACCTCCTTTCCCATCCGGATCTACCCTCTGTCTCTTATTAGAAAACCAAGTCTTCTAAGGAATAATAATACAGTTAATATAATACGACATAATATGGTAAAATAAAAGCTAACACATCAGAATAGGACAGAACAAACAGAAGGAAAAGAGCCCAAGAAAAAGACTCAGAGACCCACTCAGGAATCCCATTTAAACATCAGACTGGAAACCATAATATGTGTACAAAAGGACCTGTAGAGTTAAAAAATTTACATACATAAATATATTTTTTATAAATTGTATAATTAAATATTTATATACACCAATTATATATACACCAATTGGGATTATATGCAAATATGTTTATTATACATAATAAAATATATGATTATGTATGATTTTATATAACATTTTATTTATATAAATATATTATAAAATAAATAAAAATACATATGATAAAATAAATATATATGAATAAAATAAGAATAACTATAACTCAGACTTAAAACAAAAGCACCCACAGAAGACAAGAACCCTCCTAAGATGCCATTGAGTTAATTTCCTGTCTGCCATCTACTGTTTGGCATGCAGCCTGCCCTTGGGATTGTTTCCCCGAGTGAGACTCCCCAGGAGGAAACTAAGTTTTCATGTTAGCTGCTATCAGTTGGAGATTGCTTCTGGATGGGGTTTGGCAGCTGTGTCCACTTCTCTACTCTCTGGGATCCCATCGGGTATTGACCTGTGTGGGCCTTGTGCATGCGTACTCCTGCAGGCTCTGAGTTCACAGGTCTGTCGACCATGTTCATTTAGAAAGCTTTGTTCTCTTCCTGTCGTCCATCCTTTCTGGCTTTGACACTCTTTCCACCTTCTTTTCCACAGGGTTTCCTGAGCCCTGAGGGGAGCAGTTTGATGGAGACATCCCATCTAGGGCTGAGAGTTCTCACTCAGCATCATGTCTGGCTACCGGTATTTGGAGGAGGTTGCTCTGATGAAGGCTGAGCAGGCCACTGATCTATGCGTATAGCAGAGTGCCATTAAGAGACCTGTCATTGCTATATTTTTCTATTTTCTATTTTGAAACAGCCAGACTTGGTTTTTCTGTAGGAGCTTGGACTGTCTAGTCTCAGGTTCGTGGTCACTCAAGAAGTGTTTTTAGAGTATGTGCTCTGCCTGCAATGGTATTGGGAGTACATAAGCAGGTTTAGAAAAAGATTAAAAACTGTCAGAGGTTTTAAGGAGAAAAGATTGCACGTTAGTGATGATAATTTTAAATAGCACATTCTTGCTAATTACAGTTTTACAGCTTCCTCCTGTGTCCTGGCTCCTAGCCTGTGGTTGTCCTCTATTTGGGATAGCTGGGCTCACTGGACTGAGTAGGAGCTGCTAATCACAGAGTAAACCTGATCACTGCATCCGTGAGCTCGACTGCCTTTCACTGTGTGTCACTGTGCTGCTGGTTCGTCCTTAGTGACTTTCTCCGCCTCTGTCCTCTTTGTGGGCAGCATCATGGGAGCTGCAGGCCTCTGCACCATTGCAGGATGGGATGCGTTGGGTGGAAAGATGGCGGGGAGGAGACATGGCAGGCAGGCTCTCTGGGCTGCCTCTGAGCTGGGGGATGATTTTGGATCCTACCTTTACTTAAGGGGCGAGTTGCTGACATTGTGAAACAACATTTAAACTTCTGTTAATTTTCAATTAAAAAATAGTCAACCACTTTGGCATCTAGGCTCTGCAGGTTAAAAAAATGTCACAGGCATACCCTAGATTTAGGTCAGATACAGAGTTTTAGTAATTGGCAGCTAGTAACTTAGAAACTTGATTGTTTCCCATCAATCAGTGATATTTTCTTACTTGATTGCGATATCGCAGGCCTCCTTCCCAGAGGCTCTGAAAGGTGAGGTGCTTGCTGCTGTGGTTTCCTTGCTTCCTTTAAAAAGTGACCAGATCATGACTCCAGTTGTAGCTTCAGGTTTTGGAATGAGAAGGTCATTAAGATGGAATTACCCTTGCTTAATGATACAGCAAAGTGGTGACAAGAGAAGAAAAATGCTAGAGTACCAGTGACTTTAATCTCTGTTCTCCTTGCCTCTTGAGTGACATCAGGCAAATTACCTAGCCTCTACGAACCACACTTTGAGTAGCCATTGGTCCTATGCATGGATGGTTGAGGAATACAAATCACACAGACGCCATTATGATTTAGCGCATAGTTTTTATTTGCTGAGATAAAGATGAGTCAACGATGGGGATAGAAAGAAATATGAAAGAGCAGTCCATAGGCCATCAGCTGTTTGGCACTGAGGAGCAGGCACTGTCCTGAGGATTGGCATGTCATTCATCAGTGCTTCCGCCCTTACCCTATCCAGAGTTTATGCTACTTAAGCTAATATAATTGCTATTGAATGCATTAAGATGAAATAAAATCATGACTATAGCTTTCTGGGTATATTGCCCACTGTTAAGAACTTAGTGGCCATGTCTGTGGCCGTGTTTAGAAACTCTCACGCCACTAAGAGAGCTTTTGGATGGTTCGACTCTTGAGTGAGCTCATGAGCTTCTAGGCTTTTGCTTCAACGTTTGGAGTAGCTGGTGAAACCCGGCAGGTAAGAGTTTGTTTTCTGTGGGATTTGTCCTCTGCAGTGGGGTTACCACTCTGTTGTGGAGAGCAACCTTTTGACTTAGCAACAGCCTGGGTTAGTTGGCGATTTCCATGGGACCCCTTGGTCAACAACTCAGTTCAGCGTAACCCGGTACTGCCATTGGAAGCCTCCTTGCCTGGAAAGGAGAGATGACCAATCGAGGCTCTATGTCCCCATTACTAGAAGTCCTCATTAGAATCATCTTCATAGGTTCCAGGAAGTTTCTATTGCACTAGGTTTCCGCTCCCCTCTATACCCCCCAATAGTGTGATCTCTGCCTGGACTCTCTCCCTCTACCCTGTCTCTCCCCTACCTAATTCTTCCCTCAACTCCTAACCCCACCTGCCTCCAGTCTGCCTGTAGAATTTATTCTATTTCCCTCCCCTCAGGGAGATCCATGTATTTACCCCTAGACCTTCTTTTTTAAGCTAACATCTCTGGGTGAATGGATTATAGCTTGGCTATCATTTACTTAATGTCTGATATCCACTTGTGAGTTCATGCCATGTTTGTCTTTCTGGGTCTGGGTTACCTCACTCAGGATGATTTTTTTTTTTTGCTAGTTCCATCATTTGTTTGCAAATTTCATCATGTCATTTTTTTTTTTTTAAACAACTGAGCAGTTCTTCATTGTTTAAATGAGCCACATCTTTTTAAATTCATTCTTCTGTTGAGGGACATCTAGGTTCTGACTAAATACTAATAAACCTGTAGTGAACCTGGTTGAGCAAGTGTCCTTGTGTAGGATGGACTGTCATTTGGGTATATGCCCAAAGAGAGGTGTGGCTGGATATTGAGGCAGATTAGCTCCCTACTTTCTGAAGTGGAGCTGGTGCCTGCCTGGAGCCCTCGCCCCTACTTGTCTCCTTGGTGCAGGAAGGATCTCTGCTGGTGCTATTCTGCTGTCAGAATAGAGGCTTCTTCCTGGAGGTTCTCCCAGGAGCAGATGCAGAGACCCACAGCAAGACATTATGTAGAGAGAGAGCTCAGGGAATGCCCAGGAAGAGGAGGAAGGAAGAGTGTTTGTTAGAGTCAGGGGATGGAGCACACCCAGAGAACATGGCCTCTGAATCAACTAAACAAGGCGCACCTGAGCTCACAGAGAGTGAGGCAGCAAACCAGGGGGTACAGGATCTACCCCAGGTCCTCTGTACCTGTGTTATAGCTGTTAGTGTGGTATTGCTATGAGAATCCCCGCTGTGAGAATGACTGGGTCCCTGACTCCTGTGCCTGCCTAGGGGACTCTCTTCCTGTTGGGTTGGGTTGATCTT